>NW_007253298.1:237330-239646 GCF_000164805.1 Carlito syrichta
ATGTTCTCACTCATATAGTGGACCTTGAACATCCAACATAATACTATAAGAAAATGACTGACAGTGGTGGGAAACTATGGCAGGGGAGGGGAAGGGAGATGGGATTAAAGGTAGTAAATACCTGTCTGGGCATGGGAAGACACCTCTTATCAACAAGGGTGACTGAACGGAGCAGATTTGTATACTTAACCCTTAACTGTACCCCACAATATCATAATAAAAAATATTGATTATTAAAAAATAAATAAATAAAAAAGTATATAAGAAAGAACTTGTTTCTAAAATGTATTACTTGGATATACTGACAACTTTTACATTAATGTAATAGTGTAAACTGTATTTATTATACACCTTTACCTTTAGAATAAAACTAAAGGTATTATTATGCAATATTTAAAGGGCAGAATGTAAATCAACTGGGAAAATATAGCACTACAATATAGATTGCAGGTGTTAAGAGGTGGCAGCAGACTTAAGTGAAGGGTGATGTTCATAGTGCCCTCATATTTCAAAACAGAAAGTCAAGTGATAGTTGATAAAAAAAAATACAAGTAATAAGTTATTTAAGAAAATTAAAGTCACTGATGAATAAATTAAAACAAGAATATAAATATGCTGGGAATATATTTGGGGGAAGTAAAGAATAAAGTAAAATGAAGTAGCAAAATTTGAATCTATCATAATAGCAAAGTAATAATTAATATCTAAAATTCATAAAGTAAACAGATATGAGAATTCATCTTAATTTGTTATATAGCAGTAACTAAAAGGGCATAGCAGGAATCTGTTGCAGAGAGACAATACCAAGGTGCCTTCTCCTGCCTGCACCAGCTCAGTGTACTGGCATTCAAAGGTGAGTTCTGAACACAGGGAAAGTTTGTATACTTTTTACTTTTTTCTTTACATTATAACCCATTTATTTCTCTTATGAGGTTGACATTATTCATTTGATTGGATATTTTGTAGCTCAAGACTACAGTAAGCAATACATGATACACACTGATTGGTTATAAATAATCATTTTATTTGCATGTCCTATTTGCTGACTGGCTTATAAGATCACTATCCTGACTGGATTTTGCAAAAAGTTTGAACACGTAGCTGACCCAAGGGAAAAGTCCTTGTAAAAGCCAAAAGAGTAGCACGGAGAACCAATAAGTACCTTAGGTAATACAAGGAAATGAGAAGTAACTTATAAAAACAAGAAGTAAAGCAACTTATATAAGAAAAGAAGTGATATTTTTATTTTTATTGATTTTTGCCTTTGCATTTCTGCTTTTGCCGAGGGGCCCCTGCCTCAAGGGGAATGATCTAAAACAGTCAAGGGAGCTTGCCTGGGGGGACAGTAATCTGAATATATAAGTAATAGAAGTTAGTAGATGGTGATAGTGAGAGAAAATGGATGCTTTTTCTTAAAGTCATTCTATTTTTCTCTTTAAAAATGTGAATATTGCATGGGAAAAAGATGGAGACAGCATAGGTGAATGTGTGAGATTCTTTGAAAGTGAGTTCCCAAAAAGAATTTTAATTCTCTTCCCTCATCCCCCAGCCCACCACCAGCCATGCTGGTGCAAGGCCCAGGGACCTCTGGTCCCACACAGGGCCAGACATTGTGGCCCCGGCTGCTGCTGTTCCACTGTGTGCATGGGAGTCTCGGGTCCCAGGCCTCTCCCGGCTCCCTGGCTACATCATCTCCAGCCTGGCAACTGGCACCAAGCTGGCAGTCACTCAGGGAGGCTCTGGGAGCCCACCCCTCAGAGACACCAGTCCCATTCCTGGCTGAAGTACCCTGTGGGGGGCCCAGGGCCACTCTCACCACTCACCGCCTGCCCTTTGGAGTTTTGGAGCTCTGGAACTCTGGGCCCACCCTGGCTGAGGCACTCAACACGAGACCCCAAGCTTGGGGACCCAGACAAGCAGGGAAAAACAGATCAGCATAAACTGCCTCGCCATTCTGCAGGCAGATACTTCCATTGGCCCACCCACCTATCAACAAACTTTACCTCAGTTCCTAAGGCAACAGGGCGAAACAGGACACAACAAAACACTTTACCTCAGTTCCTAAGGCAACAGGGCGAAACAGGACACCACACCTACATTACAACAAAAAACAAAGGAGAAAGGCCGGAATCAGAGATCAGAGAAGTGACTTTAGTCTGATCGCTTATTTTGACTTATGATTTTATCTTTTTCTTTTTTTTTTTTTGAGTTGGAGTCTCACTCTGTCGCCCAGACTGGAGTGCAGTGGTTGCTCCCGGCCACTGCAGCCTCGACCTGCTGGGCTCCGACGATCCTTCCACCTCAGCCTTCTGAGTA
>NW_007253298.1:240065-241368 GCF_000164805.1 Carlito syrichta
TCTTCCTGGCCCTGTGTCTCTTTCTCACCTGATAGTTGGTATGTATATCTGTTTTTCCTCTCGCTCTTCTCTCTTTCTAACTCCCAATTGACCCACCCTTCCTCCATTATTTTCCTCTTTTACACCCCCATTTTTAATTTAGGGACCAAGACTACATACTGCTGAATGAACAGATTGTACGGCAGAGGGAAATAAGTTCCAGTGTGCTCATACACCTGTTCGTGGATGCTAGAATCAGCATTCTGAACCACAGCTTCCCTCTCAGTTAAACCTCAAACTGCAAAAATTACAGATTGCAGCCTATGCTCCAATCTGAAAACTGAACAAAACCAGAAGACCCTCAAAAGGAAGAACAGGATATTGCAGAAGACAAATAAAAGAAACCCCACCGTCCCTCAAAAACAGAATTAAAGAAGGGGAGGGAAAGGGGGAGAGAGAGAGAAATCTACACAAATGAAGAAATACCAAAAGAAGAGTATGGGTCTCTCCCAGACCCCTGGAAGGGCAGACATTGAGAAACTGACTTCGGAATGCAAACAATGAAGAACCCCCAGAATGAAGGGTGCCAAACTATAAACATAGATATCAAGAAAATAATGGAGAGATTAAAAAGAATTGAGGAGACACAAGAAGAAACTAGGAAGGAGCTGATATCTGAGATAACAGTAATAAAGAATCCTGTGAATGAAATAAATAACAAACTGATAAGCATGGAAAGCAGAATTACCCAAGCAGAAGAAAGAATCTCAGAGCTTGAGGACCAAAATATAGAAATAACCAAACTCTTAAAAACACAGAAAATAAGCTAAAAAAGACAGAACAAAACCTTCAAAAGATGAGCGATTACCTCAAGAGGCCTAACCTAAGAGTAATTGGACTTTCTGAGGCAGAAAGAGAGACAGAGACCACACTGGAACAAACTTTCCATGAGATCATTCAAGAAAACTTCCCTTTTCTAATCAGTGATGCAAAAATTCAAACACAAGAGATTCAGAGAACCACTGCAAGACAACAAATGAGAAGATCAACTCCTAGACACATAATAATTTGCCTAAACAAAGTAGGCATAAAAGAAAAAATCCTAAAGGCAGCAAGAGAAAAAGTTCAGATCACCTACCATGGAAGACCAATCAGAATAGCAGCAGATTTATCTACAGAAACCCTGCAGGCTAGGAGAGCTTGGAGCCCTATCTTCAAAGTCCTAAAAGATAAAAAATTTCAACCAAAAATAACCTACCTGTCCAAGCTAAGCTTCATCAGTGAGGGAGAATTAAAATCTTTCCCAGATATCCAATCCCTAAGA
>NW_007253298.1:241576-303129 GCF_000164805.1 Carlito syrichta
GAATAAAATATACATGAATCAACCCCCAAACCAAAAGAAAGACAAAAAAAAAAAAAAAACCCAAGTGAAAGAATAACAACTCTATAAGAACTCTATGATAGGGACGAACTCTCACATTTCAATAATTAGCCTGAATGTGAATGGACTAAATGCACCACTGAAAAGACATAGAATGGCAAAATGGATAAAATATCACCAGGCAAAAATATACTGCCTTCAAGAGACCCATCCCACTAGAAAGGACATACACAGACTCAAAGTAAGAGGATGGGAAACAAATTTTCAGGTGAATGGAACACAAAAGAAAGGAGGAGTTGCGATCCTAATTTCAGACAAAATACCATTTAAGCTATCAAAAATTAAAAAACATACAGAGGGCCACTATATAATGATAAAAGTTTCACTCCATCAACAAGAAGTATCTATCCTAAACATATATGCACCCAACATAAGTGCGCCAACTTTCATAAAGAAACTTCTAGGAAAACTAAAGAAAGATACTGACTCTAACACCATCATAACTGGGGACGTTAATACCCCACTCACAACCCTAGACAGATCATCAGGACAAAAAATCAGTGAGGAGATCCGGAACCTCAATGAGACACTGAACCAAATGGACTTAATTGATACCTACTGAACACTCCATCCAAAGACCACAGAATACACATTCTGTGCATCACCGCATGGAACATATTCTAAGATAGACCACATAATTGGACATAAACCAAGCATAAGCAAATTTAAAAGGACTGAAATTCTACCATGCACCTTCTCAGACCACAGTGGAATAAAAATAAACATTGACACCAACAAGGTCAATGGACACTAAACAGCATGATGCTAAACAACTCCTGGGTCAATGATGACATCAAAACAGAGATCAAAAGTTACCTGGAAACAAAGGAAAATGAAGAAACATCTTACCAAAATCTCTGGGACGCCTTAAAAGCTGTAGTAAGAGGGGAATTTATATCCCTACAAACACACATGAAGAAAATGGAAGGAGCACAAATTAACAGCTTAACAAGCCACTTAAGGAATCTAGAAAAGCAAGACCACAAAACCCTAATTTCAGCAGAAGAATCCGAATCACCAAAATAAAAGCCACGACATAGAAGACAAAAAGATAATACAAAAAAAATCAATTAAACAGAAAGCTGGTTCTTCAAAAGGATAAAAAAGATCTATGGTCCCCTAGCTAGACTGACCAAGAAAAAACAAAAAAAAACCAAATAAGCACAGTCAGAAACACAAAAGATGAAGTCACATCTGACCCTGAAGAAATACAAAAAAGATCATTAGAGACTACTACGTACACTTGTATGGAAAAAAACTTGAAAGCCTTTAGGAAATAGAGTACTTTCTGATATCACACAACCTACCTGGGTTGAAACAAGAAGAAATTGAGACCCTAAATAGACCAATAACAATCAAGGAAATCGACTATGTAATAAGAAAACTTCCTATAAAAAAAAAAAAGCTCTGGTCCAGATGGCTTTCCAGCAGAATTCTACAAGACATTTAAAGAAGAGCTGATACCAATCCTACTGAAGGTATACCAGGCAATTGAAAAGATGGAACTCTCCCCAAATAATTTTACGAAGCCAACATCACATTGATACCCAAGCCAGGTAAAGATCCAACAAAGAAAGAGAACTACAGGTCAATATCTTTGATGAACATAGATGCTAAAATTCTCATCAAGATACTAGCAAACTGGATTCAGCAAAACATCTCAAAATCATCCATCATGACCAAGTAGGCTTCATTACTAGGATGCAAGGTTGGTTCAACATTCGTAAAATAATAAATGTAATTAAATATATCAACAGATGTCAAAACAAAAACCATATGATTATATCATTAGATGCAGAAAAAGCTTTAGATAAAATCCAGCACCCCTTCTTTATAAAAACCCTTGAACATCTAGGGATATGGGGAACATACCTCAAAGTAGTAAAAGCCATCTATGAGACACCCATAGCCAGCATACTCCTAAATGGACAAAAATTGGAAACATTTCCCCTGAAAACTGGAACAAGACAAGGATGCCCACTCTCAGCCCTCCTGTTCAACATAGTATTGGAAGTCCTGGCTTGAGCAATCTGAGAAAAGGAGGCAATAGGGGTATCCAAATTGGAAAAGAGGAAGTCAAGTTTTCTCTCTTTGCAGATGACATGAATGTGTACTTTGAAAACCCAAGAGAATCTGTCAAAAACCTCCTTACACTGATAAAGTCCTTTGGCAAAGTCTCAGGATACAAAATAAATGTACCAAAGACAATCGCATTTCTCTACACCAATAATAAACAAACAGAAACCCCAATAAAAATCACAATTCCATTCACAATAGTCAAAAAAATCAAATACCTTGGCATCTTTCTAACCTGAGACGTGAAAGACCTTTACAATGAAAACTTCAAAACACTGCTCAAAGAAATCAAAGATGACCCAAACAAGTGGAAAAATATCCCATGCTCATGAATTGGAAAAATCAACATTGTGAAGATGTTCATCTTACCTAAGGCAATCTACAAATGCAATGCAATACCCATCAAATTACCAGCAACATTCTTCTCAGACCTAGAAAAAACAATGCAGGAATTCATATGGAAACACAAACGTTCAAGAATAGCCAGAACAATCCTCAGCAAAAAAAAAACAAAGCAGGTGGTATCACATTACCAGACTTCAAACTTTACTGTAAAGCTACAATCATTAAAATAGCTTGGTATTGGTATAGGAACAGGCATATAGATCAATGGAATAGAATTGAGATTTCAGAAGCAAAACCTCAATTTATCAACCAACTCATCTTCGACAAAGCCTCCACCACCTATCACTGGGGAGAGGAGAACCTATTCAGTAAATGGTGCTGGGAAAACTGGCTGACCACATGCAGAAGATTGAAACAGGACCCCTATCTATCCCCATGCACAAAGGTTAACTCCAAATAGATCAGAGACCTAAATGTAAAACCTCAAACCATAAGAACCTCAGAAAATGAAGGAAATGCCCTCATGGAAATCGGAACTGGCATCCAATTCCTGAACAAAACCCAAAACCCACAGCTCATAAGACAGAAGATAGACAAATGGGACCTTATTAAACTGACAAGCTTCTGCAAAGTCAAAGAAACCATCAAGAGAGAGGGAGACAGCCTACAGACTGGGAAAAAGTATTTGCCAACACCAGGTCTGACAAAGGTTTAACATCCTGGATCTACAAGGAACTCAAACTCTCTGAAAAGAAAAAAACAAACAGCCCCATTATAAAATGGGCAAAAGTTTTGAACAGACACTTCACAAAGGAAGACATCCAAGCAGCCAATAGACACATGAAGAAATGTTCAACCTCACTAATCATCAAAAAGATGCAAATCAAAACCACACTGAGATACCACCTAACTTCAGTCTGAATGGCAATTATCAATAACTCAAAAAATAATAGTTGCTGGAGAGGGTGTGTCGAAAAGGGAACACTTCTACGCTATTGGTGGGAGTGAAAGCTAGTGCAACCTCTGTGGAAAACAGTATTGCAATTCCTAAAAGCTCTAAATATAGACCTCCCATATGACCCCGCAATCCCCCTACTGGGAATATACCATGAAGAACTCAAATCACTCTATAAAAAAGATACCTGCACATGTATGTTTATTGCGGCATTGTTCACAACAGCAAGAACCTGGAAGCAACCATGCTGTCCATCAAAATAGGACTGGATTAAAAAAATATGGTACATATACATGATGGAATACTATGCAGCCATAAAAAACAACAAAATGATGAATTTCGCAGCAACCTGGATGGAACTAGAGTCTATAATACTGAGTGACCTCTCACAGAAACAAAGATCTGAGTATCACATGTTCTCACTCATAAAATGGACCTTGAACATCCAATGTAATACTATAAGAAAATGACTGACAGTACTGGGAAATTATGGGGGTGGGATTTAACAGTAGAAAATATCTGTCTGGAGATGGGGAAACACCTCTTATCAACAGGGTGCCTGAATGAAACGTAACTGTATACCTAACCCTTAACTGTACACCACAACATCATAATAAAAAATATTGATTAAAAAAATAATAAATAAATAAATAATGTGAATATATTTCATTGATGATAAGAATAATAAATATAAAATACTAAGGAAAAAATAATAAATTCTGTACCTTACAAAAGCATGGTTGTGCACACTAGCAATCAAATAATTATCAAATTTTAAGTATTACACAAGATTTTCTGTTTTGCTCTATAAATTATCAAAAATTTTAAGTTATAGTGTGAACTAGAGACTGAAAGGTATATGATAGGCATCATCATGCCATGATAATGGAACTTTAAGTAAAAAATATTTTATAGCAAATTATCATTGTGTCAAATATTTTGGTAGTTTTTTAGTAATCTAGTCGAAGAAAATACAAATATTTAGATAAAAGTAAGCTAAATTAGGAACCAGTTATTAATAAGTGAATTTGCATTGTATATTGCACATGCAATTGCTAAATCAATGTCTTGATTTTAAAATAGTTCTTATTTTAGAATTTCACATAAATTAACTATGCAATCATGAAATTTAGATTATGCATTTGAAAAGTATATTAATACATTGGTTTTAAGTAAGAGGAGAGCCAAATCAATAAACAATTTGCCAAATATTCAATATTATCAACTTTTTTCTCTTCCTAATATTTGTAAGAAAATATATAAAATTGTATGATGCTTAATTATGTTTTTTGGTGTAGAGGAAATCATTTAGGTAGATGATGTGTTTCCAGCATGCGTTTAAGTCATGGAAAATAGTTATTAAGTTACTATATATAAGAATGCAGTAGATTGCATAAGTTCATAAGGAAATAAAATTCATTATTCCTTCCATACTCCTTAATTCTCAGGATCTTGTAAAGTATCTCCCTTAGCAAGTATTCATTAATACTGTTAAATAAATTAATTAATTAATGAAGAATTTAGAATCATTTCTTATTTTTGCTGTTGGATTGGTAAGAGAGTTTTACTGATCAGGGAGACAAAGAAATGGTCATTCATCATATACTATATCACATCTGCAAAATCACTAAGAACATCCATTATACCCACAATATTCTTGGTGTGGCTGGGTTTCTTTATTAAGTCATTACAGTTTTAAAAATTGAGGCAGCCAAGAAAATGCTACACTCCAAGAATTTATTAAAATCTGGATTAATGAAGTGACATTTCAATAGTCCACAGCATGGGTGGGAATATGTGTAAACTTTACTTATTTCTACATATTGCTAATCACTAACATATTGGTGTCACATTGGCTTTAGTTTAAAGATGATGGAAACGTTCTCAATCTTCAAAATAGCTGTATAAGAAATTAACAGCTTTATTTTATTTTCCATTTCATTTACATTCTAAACACATCAAATATATTTATTCAGTATTTTTGGCACATTCTACTAACACATTAGCAATTTTATGAAACCTTGTATTATGTTGAGACTAGGAAATTAAAAAAGCAGACTCAGTGGAAAATGAAACAAAAGAAATACAAAACTTGCTTAGGAAAGATTGATTTAGAAAGGTTTTGATTGTGAGATGTGATTAAAAAAAAGTTGATTAATGCACTTTATGTTAATCAGTTTTATTTGTAGTCACATAATATATATTATAAAAGTATCCATCTAAAATAAGTTAGAATATTAAAATAAATATCGCTGATATTTATTTGTACTTTGTATACATAGAATATTGAGTTTCATCATGGTGCGTGTATATTTGAAAAGTTATAATGTCAGACATTTATATTCATCAAAAGACTCTTTTCATAGCCTGTGGATGTTTTTTTATTTCTTTTCTTTTTCCAAGAGAGTTAATAAAAAGCAAGAGAAAATTCACTGCAGCTGTGGAAAAGCAAACAGCTGGTACATAAACATGATTACAGATTCATTAGATCATGAATATATATTCACACTTACCTGCCATTCCAAGGTGAGAAAATTTTTAGTTATTGTCAAGGCCATAGTGTTGCAAAAGCTCATTGGACTTAAGGCCGCTTAAAATATTGCAAACAAGACATCTAAGGCATCCTTAAGGGGAAAGGGGAAACAACTATAGCTGAAGCCAAGGAGAAAATAAAGCTACCCATATGGCTCTGTGGAACCACTGCCAATAAAATATATTCTCAGCAAATATAATTTCCTTTATTATAAGGGTTGACTATTATTCTAAGTGCTCTGAAAATAACTCTCTTCTGTCTAGAAAGACTAAGAAAGCACTACTCATTTTCTGGCCCAATATTAAGGCCACACCCATAGACCTTATGTATTATATGTATTGATAGGCTCTGAAGAGGAGAAGGAAGCATGTTTAAGTGAACTGATAACAACAATAATGACTAAACATTCAAAATCCTATAGCATTTGAAAAAGGAGAGGAAAAATGAGAACTTAACATATTCTGTATGTATATTTTGTATGCTAAAAAAGTATTCTGTTAATTCAATAAATTGGTTATATAATGTAGTCAGAAATCAGTACAGGACATTGTTAGGAATGAAAACCTGTATCTGTTTAATTTATGAACAACTGTTTGGATTCCCCTTATAGAAACTTATAGAGAAAATTTCCTGGAAAGTTATTTATTCAACTTTTCCAGTGTTTAAGAATTAAAATTATAGAAAGAAGAGATTCTGTATTGATTTTTTAACATCTGCATAATACAAATACATAATATTTCAATGTTTTAATAAATAAATATGATACAAAATAATATCATGTGAAATTCTTGAATTACATTGGCTCTTTCTATAAGTTTAACTGATGAATCTTGTTTCAATTCACCTAAATTTGAAATGATTCCATCTTTTGTTAATTTCCTTCTACATTTTCATTTTATAATTTACAATGTGCAAAATAGATAGATTCACCACTACCCTTATTTACTTATATTTTAACTTTGATACCCTTTGTTCTCATAATAAATCCCTTAAGGGAAAGAGAAACATAATTCAACTTTTCCCCATTTAAATCAATCTATTGGTATTCTATTTTTAAAAACTCAGATTACACTAATGTAACCCAGAAATTCTAAGTGGAGAAATTATTCCAAGTGAAGAAAATCACTTCAGATAATTCAAACTTGCAACCAGATTTAGTGTTGACCTATAGATAGCTCTGAATACAGGCTGTTTCAAACCTTGGTGTTTTAATCTTGGTGGAAGTATCAACTTTACTGTTTTGTTTTACATTTAGTAGCTATTTCATTTCAAATTAATTTCTATGAAAGGGGTAAGGTCAGAGTCTAGAATTAAGTTTTTACATTTGAATGTTCAGAAATTCCAGTACCACTTGTTAAAAATATTATACATTCTCTACTTGATTACTTTTGCTTCTTTGTCATAGCTACATTGACTATATTGTTGTGGTTCTGTTTTTTAGGTTTTTATTCTATTCCATCAATATGTCTGTTCTTTCACCGATATCACACTTTCTGGATTTAAAGGCGTACAATGAGTCTTGGTGTTAGGTAGTGTCAATTCTTCAATTCTATTCTTAAATATGGTGCTGGTCACTCTGGGTCTTTTGCATTTCCATCTAAACATTATCAATTTGTCAATATGCACAAAAAACTTGCTAGGATGTTGAGATTGGGTTGAATCTATAGATAAAATTGGAATGAACTGACATCTTAACAATATTCAGTCTTTCTATACATGAACATAGAAAGTATCTTCATTTATTTAGAACTTCTTTGATTTCTTTCATCAATGTTTTGTAGCTTTCATTATACAAATTATCAACATGCTTTGTTAGATTTACACTAGTAAATTTTATTTGTTTCTAATGTAAATGACATTGTTTTAATTTGAAATTCTGATTGCTCATTGCTGACATAAAAAAGCAATTGATATAGTATATTATTGTGTCCTACAATCTTACTATAGTAAATTCTTAGTTTTAAGAAATTTTGGTGATTAAATGGGATTTTCTACAGACAATCATGTGATCTTGAACCAAGGCAGTTTTATTTCTTCTTGCCTTAATGCACTAGCTAGCGGGATTTCTAGTATGATGCTGAATAGCGGTGAGAGAGGAAACATTCTTTTCTTATTTTTGATCTTAGGAAAAAACATTTTGTGTCTCACTCTTAAGGATAGTGTTAGCTGTCTTTGCTATCTGCTTTTTATATATTCTTTATTAAGTTGTGGAAATTCCCTTCCCTTCCAATTTTTTTTTTTTTTTGAGTTGGAGTCTCACTCTGTTGCCCAGGATGGAGTGCATTGGCACGCTCACAGCCACTGCAGCCTCAACCTGCTGGGCCAAGGCCATCATTCTGCCTCGGCCTTCCAAGTAGCCGGAAATATAGGTGCACTCTACTATATCCAGCTCATTTTTTGATTTATTGTAGAGATGAGGTCTCATCAAGCTGCCCAGGCTGATCTCAAACCCCTGGGCTCAGGCTATCTCCTCACCTCAGCATCCCAAAGTGCTGGGACCCCTCTATTCTTAATTATCTGAGTGCTATTATCATAAATACGTGTTTGCAGAAACCAATTTTTTTGTTTGTTTGTTTTTTTGAGAAAGCAGGATTTATTGAGAGGACAGAAAAGCTCCCACAGTGTGAGGGGACCTGAGGGGATTGCCCAGAAACCAATATTTTAAAACATCAGAGGAGTATAGAAATAATGGTAGTAAACAAAATTAGATTACTAAAATTCCATAAAGGAAAAAACTCTTCATAATAAATTTGATGTTGAGCAACAGTTTTTTTCCTTGTGGGAATTTGCTGACTCTGAGGAAGAGAATCCTTCAAAATTACATGGATCTAGCCTTACAATTTGGAAATTAGTCAATTCACACAACAAGGCTGGATTTACTTCTGGAACATTTTATGAACTCTGAATTCTGAAGTGGCACAGGAGGCTAGATGCCTGGGCTGTAAAGATAAAGTGAAAGCACTTGTACAACATGGTGTAACAGTGCTTGGGATCCAAGGACCCACTGGTTCAAGAGGTAGGCGATGCAGGGAGTGCTGGTTACACAAGCATAGTCTCTCCTTTGAAGCATAAGTCTGACTGTAAAAATATGTAGGATGAGACTAAAGAACAAGACTAAAAACCTCTGAGGGATAGAATGGAATCTTCTATGATCTGTTAGCTCTAAGGAATTGGAAGCCTGCCATGCCCTCAATCAAAAGACTAGGAAGAACTACCACTTACACTTTGGCCTAGTAAGCTCCTACAGGAACAACTATTTTGTAGATTAAAAAATAAAGACTAGATTAATACTAAAACAGCTACTTGATGATACTGGAGGTGAGCAAAGCAGGCCACCTCTGCTTGGTGCTTGGAGAAGGGGAATGCCCATGAGTAAATTTACAGGTTTTTTTTGTTTGTTTGTTTGAGTCAGAGTCTCACTCCGTTACCCAGGCTGGAGTGCAGTGATGTAGTGGCACACTCACCGACATGCCTGCATCAAACAGCTGGGCTCAGGTGACCCTTCTGCCTCAGCCTTCCAAGTAGCCAGAACTACAGGCACGCTACCATGACTGGCTAATTTTTTTGATTTATTGTAGAAATGAGGTCACGCCAAATTATCCAGGCTGTTCTCCAACCAGTGAGCTCAGGCAATTTCCTCACCTCGATCTCCCAAGGTGCTGGAATTACAGGCTTGAGTCACTGCGCCTGGCCACAGACTTTTTTAAAAATAAGTTTTGGCCTAAGGCAAGCAGCTGACAGTGCTATCTGGATGGTGAAATCTTTAAAATAATATATGCAGTCTTTCTGGCATGAAGAAGAAAAGTACTAAGTTTAAGATAACTGCAAGTCTGGACAGTGAGAAAGTCATCCTAGGAAGAACAGAGCTAGAGAGAATGTCCACACATACGTGTATAAACCTCACTTAAATATCTAGATTACTCTTTAACCACACATGTATGGGGCAGACACTACATAGTTAAAGCTAAGGATTAAAAACTGAACTTATATTTGAGCTTTTGCTCAAGACGATTTGCTGATTGAGTCCAACCAATTTAATTTTCCACTAAAACACACACAAATTGAACAAATGTTTGATATTTGGATGCTCTTGGCAGACTTACTATTAACATTTTTGGTTTTAACTAGGATACTTCCCTTTGGTTATATTTTAATTTCTGTAGAATGAAAGATTATAAAAAAAATAAAATTACGTTGAAATCAAGGCATACATGGGAAGAGTTTAAAAGCATATTACAACGTGCCATTATGTGTTAAGCTACAAAAACACACATGAAATTACTGTAAAATTACTTACTTTTATTTATTTATGTGTGAGAGTTTTATCACTATAATATTTGTTTCTTCAAGCCATTTTGCTGCACCAGAAGCAATTTTGCAAGCCATTTCTTTTGGAACTGGTAAATTTTGTCAGGTAAATGCATGATGCACACTAAAATATGATCTGATACACTGCACTGCTTTTAATATACATCTTCACACAGGCGTGTTCACTGTGTGAACTATTGAAATCAGCTTGTGCTACACAAACTCATGAACACTGATGCTTTTATTTTAAACTCCCAGACACTTCCTCAGAGTGTCTATTTAGTTATCTACCCACACATCCATCTATCAATCCATCCATCTGGAACAACAAAGTTGAATTACATTTATACTCAGACAGAAAAGAATATCTATTCTGATTAAGCGTCAATGAGTACTATGCTAATTATTTATGCATCTCATAATTAGAACAATTTTTAAAATAATTTCTGGACCCATATGTTTATTGTTTTTCCCTTCTGTGCTATATACATAATTCCAAATCCTAGCGCTATAGGTTATATTTGTACGGTGTTTTTGCTTTGTCCTTGCATCACAAAGCTGAATAAGTCAGCAGAGTAGAGAGAGGGTCATTCCTAAATTGAAGATGGCTATCCACCCACTGCAAGCCCTAGAAATGTATTCCACTAACCCAAAAGATTTTCCAACTCAAGTTTCCCTTAGTTGGACCCTGAAGTGCCAATGCTTTGTCCAATATTAGCCAGTATGAGAAGTAATGTGACAGATGGTGAGATAAACCATTAAGAGGTAGTAGCTTTTAGTCATTGCATTTGAGAACTTACATGTGGAAATTAAAAAAATAATAATAAAATAATATATAAGTATCATGAGCAAATTCCCAAAGCTCTTCCTCTGGCTTTGAAGGGCACCCATGAAATTGAATGGCCTAATGTTCAACCTTTGTTAGCTTCATTGCAGCATGGTCAAAATTTTGCAAATTACTAGTTGAAATTTCTAATGAAGGTACTAACAGGATAAAACCTTAGGGATTTCTATATTTGTCTTCAAGTAGTGGACAGCAACTTAGCAAGAGGGTCAAAATGTAATATTTTTTCTCATTGATCCATGGAAAATAGAGCAAATTTGATTTCTTAAAATTACACCTGTGTGGAAATTGGTATTCTGTGAGCAGTAAAACTATACGTTTAACATATTTCCATGTTTATTTTGTTTCAAAAGTTTAAAAAAAACATAAATATTCTAGAAACTTAAAATGGCTGATATAAGATATTTATTCAAATCTTCTCATTAATAAAATATTGCTATATAGTATAGTTTTTTTTACATTACTAAAAATAACTTTGCTGCTATTCAAGGGTTTCTACAAAACTATTAAAACTACTATTCAACTAAAATCTTTTAAATTATCTAGACTGCAGCTAAATGTATTTACTTTCTTTTTGTATGTGCACCATGTATTTTCTCATCACCCATGCTCTTTTTCTTTTGGAATATTTTCACTTTTTCTTGTTTTGAATGAGCCCTCTTCTCAAGAACCAACTCTTTAATAAAGTATTCTCTCCATCCTCAAGAATCGTGTAACAATGTTTCCTTTTCCTTTTTTACTGACAAGAAATTTATGCCTTAAAATCTAGCTCACTTTCCCCACTAATTGCAAGATTGAAAAGATAAAAGGCCATATATTTTCACTTTGATAGCCCCTGATTTACCTTACCGGTGCCATACAAAGGTGTCTGGACAATAATTATTTGTTCAAAAAACAGACAAAATTATACTCTATATGTTAATATAAATAACACTCACTGTAGATCATCTCTGGAATACCTCTGCTTTAAAAAACAACATGTCTTCTTCTCCTTTTATTAAATATTCCTAGTTTACATATTTGAACATAATTTTGCTATAAGATAAAACTAAATAATTATCAATATTTTCTTCACTGTGCATATACATTGTTCCTTTATTTTTAAGATTAGTCTCAATGCACTGACTTAGTTATTTTGACTCAGTACAAATAGCAACATCAACAACAAAAATGCACCTTATTTATAGTAGTTACATTGCAGGATATAAATGGAAAATGTCTGCTTCTCTCGTAAATCATCAAATACCACAGGGAACGTGAGAGAGTGATATACAAAATCTATCTTTAATAGCAAAAGATGACGAAGCGTTTCAAGGAGATGAAAGAGAGCCCCTACAGGTTCAGATTTCAAGGCTATGTGGCATAAAATTGTTTTCTAAGGAGACACCTTGTCCTGGAAATAACCATCCTTGTTTAAAGCAATGGGAGCATGGTCCAAGAGTTAACATAAGCTATCCTGGACAGGTTTACCATGAAGGAGGGACTGGGAAAGTTAGGATAAAGGAGAAATTCCTTAATGTGCCACATTTGTAGGAAACTGTCTATTGGTGAGAAAGTATAGTAAAAGAGAGAATGATGGGCACCCTGTATCTGCAGACACCTGATAGCAGGGAATAAAAGCTAACACCAAATCACAAACAAAGGCTGTGTCATAAATAACTTCATAGAAACTAAAGAGAATTTATGCTTGGAAATGCTTCATGTAACCAATCTTTCTATAATTTAGAATTTACTCCATATATATAGATGAAATTAAGATTTTCATCTAAAAGATGAAATTAATCAGAAAATGAATACCTGTCTAACTGCTAGTTTACATCTGCTTTGCTTGTGTGCTTATTTTTCAGTAGGTCATGACACAGATACTCTGTATTTTAGCATACTACTAAGGCATCCTCATAACTTTTTTACACCATTCTTCTACTGAGTATTTTGGTGAAAGCTAAATGAAATAGATATTAGAACCATTGCCATTTCTTTCTAAGTAAATGTTTATTATCATTGTTGTTCTCATGATATTAATATTACCTAGTTAATATTATATATACTAAACAAGTATAGGCAATAAATATGACTCCCTAAACTAGAAAGTCACACGCATTTAAAATAAATCACAGATATGTATAAGGCAGCAATTCGGGAAAAGTATATGTCTTAGATTTTGACTGAATGACAAAAAAAAAAATCATCGGAGGAAATGAAAAATTTTGTCATTTACTTTATTCACACAACCAAAGTAAACATGTTTAATTCATTGTGATTGATTCCAAAACTGTTTCAGATTGCTAGATATTTTTATGCACTACTTGCTCCATTTCAAAATGTAATATAATAATGTGTAAGGCTATGCATTCTTTTTATTTTTGTATTTCCATTATTAGAGGTAACTGAGAGTTAACTAGATTTGGAAAGTGAGTGATTTAATGCTCAGTAGAGAAGGTTTAGATGCTGTTGTTTTAATCATTTCATTCTAAAAATGTTTAGACATTGTAGAGATATTTTCTCATTTGGACAATGGCTGGGCAGTAATATTGAGGATAAGATAGCAGCAGATATATGTAATACCTACAAAGTCAGAGATGACAGCATTGTGAACTGGAAAGTAGCACTTTTAGGATTGGAAGCATAAGGCAGCACTTCATAACCTACTAAAAGCAAATTGATTTTGATCCTTTGGTTGGAATAGTGGAAGAGAAAACATTACCTTTACCTTCACAATAACCTCTTGTTTGCCTGAGAAATAATATACTGCAAAACTGATTGTAAATGCAAAGTAGAAAGCATTATGTAAAAAGTAAACTTCAGCTATGCCTGAAACATTTGAAATGTAGTCACTACAATAAAAATATATATTAACAGGTGTGTAACCGATGACTGACAGATTGAATTAACAGATTTTCACACAACTCTAAAGGAAAACAAATAAAACACAATAAAGGAACATATGTCCAGTCAAAACATTAAGATGAAACATGTGACGTGTCAACTTTGTTCTTTTGTGTAGTGTAGGGGTGTGTGTGTGTGTGTGTGTGTGTGTGTGTGTACATATTCATACTACCTAAATCAAAGATGTAGAGATTTTAATCAGTACACAGAGACTGATACAAAGGAGCCCATAACTTGGAGTAAAACCTGCCTTTTAATAATGCAAGTTGTAAAAATTGATATTGAATAAATGAGATTAACATTTCAATAAAGTAACTAAAAAAATAATCTGTGATCACTGAATAAAATTGATTTGGAATAGCCTTATTCTAATCAAAGTGTCTAGATTATAGCCCGTTTTACATGATCATGTTAGTAAATAATACAGTCAAATGCATTTTACCTACACAGGTCTTGAACTAACAGGTTTTTTAAACTTTTGCTATTTCCAACTTTCTTAAGCTGTAAATATAACAATACACAGCAAAATATATCTTACTGGCTTGTACAAGCAAATCAGGTTCTACAATTATGCTGACTTAAAATAAATGAATAATGTTTTTCCAATAAGAAGTATAATTTCTGTCTATAACAAATACATATTTTAGTAAGTACCCCTTTCCAACTGTACATTATCAAGGTAAAATTACACCTATAAAGAGGGGTGAGAGCTTATTCCATAACTATGATTATTTTTCCTCAATATCCATATGTCAAAATTTATGGATAAGATATTAGTTGATTATACCCTGAACTATGAGTGCCTCCATGAACTGGATAAGAAAGATGACCAATATAAAGGTATTTATTCCTTAATTTTGTTAATACTAAGTACTTATGTTCAATGCAGACACATATTTGAAATATGTTGAAAGCACAAGGACAAATATGACATTTTATTTTTATTCATGGCAAAAAGAAATCTAGTCATCTACCATCATTGCACAAAAATACAGCTTTTAGGGCTGTCACTTGCTTCATTTCTAATGACATTGCTGTATAGTTTTGATAATAAGATAATAATACACATGATAATAATTCATGAGTGATGATATAACTACTTATTATCACAGTGAGATCCTTTGGGAATTCTTTCTGTATCAAGAAATGTGATTGGCACTTCAAAGAAAGTGATGAAATATAAAGGTCCATAATATCATGGAACCTGTATTCCTGAGGGAGAAACAGACATCAAACAGATAATTACGCATTTAATTATTTAATGTTAATAAGTCCTAGATATAAATAAGGGGTACCCAGAAGCAACTGAATGGAAATTAGAGTTATTGTATGACTCAAGGAAAACTAATCTGGAAAAGAGCATAAAGTTGAAACAGAAAGTGTGAGTAAGAATAAATATGTGTAGCCGGGCTTGGTTGCTCAGCCTGTAATCCCGCGCCTTTGGGAGGCTGAGGTGAGTGGATTGCCTGAGCCACGGGTTCGAGACCCGCCTGGGCAGCGAGACCTCATCTCTACAATAAATCAAAAAATCAGCTGGGCGTGGTAGCGCGCTCCGGTAATTCCAGCTACTCAGAAGGCTGAGGCGGAAAGATCGCAGGATCTCAGCACGTGGAGGCTGCGGTGGCTGGGAGCGGCCACTGCACTCCAGAGTGGGCGACAGTGAGACTCCAACTCAAAAAAATAAAAATAAAAATAAAAAATAAATAAATATGTGAAGACGAAGGTAATAATAAAAAGCATTGCATGCAATAAAAATCAGATGTCTGTCATTAGGAGACAGGGAGGGTAAATTGTCAGGAAGTTTGTAGCTCTATTAAGCATTCAAAATAATGACCTCATATAATGAATCTCTTTTTACCTAAATGCTTTCTCATTTCTTTTTTAACCTTCATTTTAGCTGACCTATAACTTTTACTGAGATATAAGATTTTTAAAACATTTTTTTTTTTTACAGAATTGTGACTTCCCAAAAACATACAAAGGAAGGAAAAATCATTTATTCTCACAATTTCTATAGTAATACAAAAAATCTAAATATCAAACATTTTCTATTATTTAAAATTCTCTTTAGGCACTTGAGCTTATTTGCAAATGAATCTTTTATAATGGCCTCCAAGGACTCTCACTGCAGCTTTTTGTCTTTCACAGGTGAGAAACTTCAAGTGCCTACAATAATTTTACTTGAGACTTAACTATCCTTTCGAAGCAGGTGCAAAAACCTAAAGAGCCATGATATTCATCACTCAGCAAGATTTTTATGTATCTAACATTGAAAGAAAGGTGCAAGTTTGATTTGAGATTACTTTTAAAAATCCTAGGAGAACGGAGTTACCACTCAGCAACTTGCTTCACAGAAGCAACTGTATTCACAATTACAGTCATTATCCCTCATCTGACTTCAAGGAATTTAACTTAAATTTGCTCTTACATGTATACTCTAAAATTTTCCTTATTCTTCTGGCTAAATAAGGGAAGCAATACTCTTTTAAAAAACAATATTTTTATACAGAGTAGAAGATATATATCTTACTCTGTTTGGGCTGCTACAAAAAGCACCAGATTGGGTGACGTATAAATATAGAAATTTATTTCTCACCGTTTTGGAGGCTGGACAGTACAATATCAAAGCGCAGTCCAAGATATGGTGAAGGCCTTTTTTATGGTTCATAGATGGCCACCCTCTAGGTGAGTACTCACCTGGAAGAAGTGGGGAGGGTCTCTCTGCAGCCTCTTTTATAAGAACACAAATCCCATTCATGAGAGCTTCACCCTAATGACATAATCACCTCTGAAAGGTCACCTTCTATTACCATTCTGTTGCAGGTGGTATTTTAACAAAGGAGTTTTTGGCGGAATATTCAGACTACAGCTGGATAGTATCTTTTTTTTTTTTATTTTTTTTTGAGTTGGAGTCTCACTCTGTCACCCAGACTGGAGTGCAGTGGCCGCTCCCGGCCACCGCAGCCTCGACTTGCTGGGTTCCGGCGATCCTTCCGCCTCAGTCTTCCAAGTAGCTGGACCTACAGGTGCGCGCTGCCACATCCGGCTAATTTTTTTATTTATTGTAGAGATGAGGTCTCACCAGGTTGCCCAGGCTGGTCTCGAACCCACGGGCTCAGGCAATCCACTCACCTCAGCCTTCCAAAGGCGCAGGATTACAGGCTGAGCCACCGAGCCCGGCTGGATAGTATCTTAAGTGGGACACTGGAACTATGTATTGCTCTGTGTTGAGGTAGTAAAATTGTATTTACCAGTAATTCATGCCTATGTACCACAGGAGTTTGTGTCATGAAAGTGACAACAGTTGAGCCTTACTATCATGTTCATATATTTATGCTATCATAATATACTAAAAAGACAAATGATTTCCCATACGCGATTGTTTTACAAAAAAAATCCTGAAATTAAATCTAGTTTTAAAATACAAACATTTATACTTTTTAGACATGATCAACTTCAAAAAATCTTTTCTTATGGAACTAAGAGGTTGCAAACATAAGAATAATCCAAAAGTTATTACTATTTTTATTGGGATTCAAGCTGCAGAAACACTCAGATATTTATCTTTAATGTGTTATGATACCAAATGGCACATCCAATTTATCCTAGTCAAGGACAATTACTAATTATATATATATAATATATATATATATATATAATAATAATAAACAGCAAACATGTAGAGATATCAAGATATCAAACCTTTATTGATTTAGTAGCATTCTCTTTTTCTGAATCTAAGACAAAAACCGAAATCTTTCTGTCTCTTCCATTGTCAAGTATTACTCCCTACAGTTTTATATGTACAGACATCATCAGTTTTCAAATTATTGGGAATATTTTAATAAATATTTTTGTGTTTTTGAAACATGAAAACCTGCATGATCTAGGCTTTCTGATTAAAGAACACTGACAAATATTTTTGAAGCTTGATTTAATATAAAAATGCTTTGGAAACTATAGATAGTGTATCTCTCTAGAGATAGGTAGAACCTTTTCCACCCATTTGTTTACAATCCAGGGATCAGAAACTAGACAGCCTTCTCTCTCCTCCACAGAGATTTGTTTATGTAGTGTAACTTTCTCTCTAGAGGAGTGGATGGATGAATATAAAGAAGTTTGCTTTTGTTTTTGTTTGTTTTCTCATTAGGAAGTCAGCAGCAATTATAAAAATGCTTAGCCGGGCTCGGTGGCTCAACCTGTAATCCCACGCCTTTGGGAGGTTGAAGAGAGTGGATTGCCTGAGTCTGCGGGTTCGAGACCCACCTGGGCAGGCGAGACCTCATCTCTACAATAAATCAAAAAATTAGCCGGGCAACTAGCGCGCGCCTGTAATTCTGGCTACTCAGAAGGCTGAGGCGGAAGAATCGCGGAGCCCAGCAGGTTGAGGCTGCGGTGGCCAGGAGCAGCCATTGCACTCCAGTCTGGGTGACAGAGCCAGACTCCAACTCAAAAAAAAAAAAAAAAAAAAGCTTAAACTCTAATTCAGATGATTAGAACTACATAACAAGACAGAATAAAACGATTACACAGTCTATTCGTTGTTTTTTTTTTTAATCTTGGGGTGCAAAGTACCCCACTCTTTGTCTACTCTGGGAAATTATATTTTTATTTATTCCTGAAGCAATTGAACAAAATGTCTGTTTTGGTTCCCCAGTTCTTCCTTGTGGTCAAGCCTCTGCTCCTAAGACAAATTTAATACAGAAGTTGACATTGAGAAGTTTTGAAATCACTACCATTATTTTTTATTGTCTGGGATTATTTGCATATATATAAAAAGTACATTATTAAATAATGTGCCAAAATTTTCTTGTCAAGAGATGTTGATTAGTATACAAAGACATTCTATTTTCTAGTTAACAAAACTGGAAATTAGATGGTCTTCTGGACTCTCTAGAATAGTAATTTATTTCAAGGAATCAGAAATATTTCATTTCCTATAACAGTCTCTCTGCAAAGATGAGAAACCAAGAACTTTGACTCTAATCCATCCATATTTTACCTGTGGTACCTATAATATAAAGGAGTTTTCTTTCTTTTTCTGAAATTCCAAGGTTGTTGACATTCTCTTTCTGCCACAAGGCAATATTCTATACTGCCTGTGTCTGTAATTTTTTAAATTATGGAGCAGATAACAAGTCTGCTTCCAGGTAGCATTTTCAAATGTGAAATGAGGTCTTTTTCCATATTTATCATAAGTAATGATATTTCAGTCCTAGTTTTGCTATACATTTGATTGATCTAATTACATCTTTTTAGGAAAGGTATGTCTTCTTAAACCTAAGTAATTGTATAGTCATCAAAAGTAAAGCAATATAGTAAAAGTATTTGGGAAATATGTAAGTACTATTGCCATTATTTTGAACTATTTTGTAAACAGGGTTAATTAATATTTATCATTTTGTAAATTGTTATTTTTATGTGTTTTTTCTTTCCTGAGGATCATTACTTTACAAAAAATAATAATACTTTTAGTTAGATAATTTTTATTTAATTTTAGGGGTTAGTTAGAAAAAGATAGCATGTAAATAAATGCTTAATTTCTATTTGTATCAATGTTTAAGTATAAATAATCACAAGTGATGTGGTTCTTTGTAAACACAAGTATTTATATTACTGTAAATAAAATTTACATTACTGTATCAACATTATTAATAATTATTTTGAGATGAAATACTGATTTTTTTAAAAGTCAAGGATACAGGAATAAATGTTGCTGAGAAAAAGAGCACAGGGAACATTGACCAGTTCTCAAGTTGTATTATATTAAGCTATCCAGTGCTTAAGTGCATATTCAGAAAAAAAGTTGTTGGTTTAATTTATGAATTTTCTCTGTGACAAAGGGATCTGGGTAATAAAAGGATAAACCAGTAGTTTAAGAACTAAATACTAAATATAGAAGTGAGTTCATCTGTTAGTTATAAAACAGCTGCCTCTTGTTCTGATGTAAGACATAAAATGGTCTATTCTGGTGTTAGAAGTTGACTATTTTAAACAAATCTATTTTTGCAAAACAATTTTTATTTCCTCTAAAACCAATTAACTTTTCAGATTTCTGAGCAGCACATTCTGAGTATCTCTATGGTACAAGACTAAAAGTCTAAAATAAACTGCAACTGATTTTATCTATACCTTAACTTTTTGTTACTTATTTATAAATTAATTTGTTTACTTTAAGATGTGGGGTACATTTCAGGATCTGATAAATACAAGTGGTCATCAGATGGGTAAAGTTTGGACCTCACCTTTGTCCCCACTTCACCTGGTTTGAGATCAGGTGATCAGGTACCCTTATTGATGTTATGTGTACCTCCTCCCTCCCCTGGCAGTGTCCCAATATTGCCAATCCCTTTCTTGCAGTAGTATGGTAAATTTTCAGTGTCTGTTTATGAGTGAGAACATGTGGTACTCAATTCTTTCTTTCTGTGATAGACAACTGAGTATGATAAACTCTAAATCCATTCAAGTTGCTGCAAAGTCCATATGTTTGTTCTTCTTTATGGCTGTGTAATATTCCATTGTGTATATGTACAAATTTTTTTTTTTTAGCCAATCAATTTTCAATGGGCTGCATGGTTCATTCCATGTTTTTGCTACTATGAATAGTGCTCCAAAAAACACTTGTGTGCAGGTGTCTTTTTTGTAGAATGATGGGAGATCTTCTGGGTATGCTCCCAGTAGAGGGATTGTTGGGTTATATGGAAGGTCAATTTCAAGTTCTTTTAGAAATCATCACATTGTTCTCCATAGAGGTTGAACTAGTTTGTATTCCCACCAGCAGTGTAGAAGCATTTCCTTTTCTCTGCATTCTCGCCAGTATCTATTTTTTTTGTTCCTTAATGATGTCCATTGTTACTGGAGTTAGGTGATATCTCAATGTGGTTTTGATCTGCATTACTCTGATGATTAGTGTAACTGAGTACTTTTTCATGAGTCTGTTGGCTGCCAGTATATCTTCATTTGAGAAGTGTTTATTCATGTATTTTGCCCACTTTTTAATAGAGCTGTTTGCTTTTTTTCTTTCACCACATTTGAGTTCCTTGTAGATTCTTGATGTTAGGCCTTCATCAGATATACAGATGGCAAATTGTTTTTTTCCCCTTTCTGTGGTTTGTCTCTCCGGTTACTTGATAGTTTCATTTGCTTTGCAGAAGCTTTTCAGTTTAATAGGGTCCCACTTGTCTATCTTTTATCTTATGACATGAACATCTGGAATTTTCACAGAATTGGTTGCCTGCTCTGGTTTCCATAAGGGTGTATTCTGCATTTTCTAAGATTCTTATAGGTTGAGGATTTATGTTTAGGTCTTTGATCCATTTAGAGTTGTTTTTTGTTTGTTTGTTTGTTTTTTGGTTTTTGGTTTTTATTTTTGAGTTGGAGTCTCACTCCATCGCCCAGACTGGAGTGCAGTGGCTGCTCCCGGCCACCGCAGCCTCCCCTGCTGGGCTCCGGCGATCCTTCCGTCTCAGCCATCTGAGTAGCCAGAATTACAGGCGTGCGCTACCACGCCCAGCTAATTTTTTGATTTATTGTAGAGATGAGGTCTTGCTGCCCAGGCGGGTCTCGAACCCGCGGGCTCAGGCAATCCACTCACCTCAGCCTCCCAAAGGCACCGGCTTACAGGCTGAGCCACTGAGCCCTGCTTAGAGTTGATTTTTGTGTATGGTGATAGGTAGGGGTCCTGTTTCAATCTTCTGCATGTGGTCAGCCAGTTTTCTCAGCACCATTTACTGAATAGGTTCTCTTCTCCCCAGTGATTGTTGGTGGAGGTTTTGATGAAGATAAGTTAGTTGAGAAATTGAGGGTTTGATTCCAGAATTTCTATCCTGTTCTACTTGGTCTATATGCCTATCCTTGTACCATCCCAGGCTGTTTTGATTAATGTAGCCTTATAGTGAACTTTAACATCTGGAAGTGTGATACCTCCCACTTTGTTTTATTTGCTGAGGATTATTTTGGTGATTCATGATGATCATTTATGTTTCCATATGAGCTTCTGTATTGTCATTTCCAGGGCTGAGAAGAAAATTGGTAATTTAGTGGGTATTTAGAGATGTTTTGTTGGATCCAATAGTGGGTATTGTGTTGAATTTGTAGATTATCTTTGGTATGATGAATATTTTAATAATGTTAATTCTTCTATTGGTGAGCTTGGGATATTTTTCCATTTCTTTGTATTTTCTTGGATTTCTTTGAGCAGTGTTTTGTAGTTTTTATTGCAAAGGTCTTTCACTTCTCTGGTTAGAAAGATGCTGAGGTATTTCAATTTTTTTGTGGCTATTGTGAATGGGATTGTGTTTTTTATTTGATTCTCTGGCTATTTGTTGTTGGTGTATAAGATTGAAACTGACTTTTGCACATTTATTTTGTAAACTGAGATTTTGTAAAGTCCTTTGTCGGTTCATGGAGATTTTTGGCAAATTATCTTGGATTTTCGAAGTATAGGATCATATCAAAGAAGGATAATGTAACTTCCTCTTTTCTTTTTTGAATACCCCTGATTTCCTTCTCTTGTCTAATTGCTTTAGCTAGGACTTCCAACACTATGTTGAACAGCAAGGCTGAGAGGGGACAGCCTTGTCTTGTTCCAGTTTTCAGGGGAAATGCTTCCAGTTTCTGTCCATTTAGTAATATGCTGGCTGTGGGTTTATTGTAGATGGCTCATACTATTCTGAGGCTTCCGTCTTCTCCTTCCACTCTAGTATCGTCAGGAGGATCCCTCTGGTGGGGAGATGCTCCACTGTCTCTTTCTCAGGTACTGGTTGAAAGCACCACAGTCAGGCTTATCCTGGAGTAGAGTCCTCCTATCTCTCTCAGTTGAGTCCCAACAGTATGGTTTTGATGTTGTGAGGATTGTTGAGGAAAAGGGCGTTGGGTCAGGCCTGGACTAATTGCCGATCTCTATGGGGGTCTTCCTCATTCTATTCTGGTTACACCATTTGTCCCACAGCTGAATCCAGGTAGTGAGTGTAGTGCCTGAGACTGCACCCTGTCCCTCTTAAGTTTGTGTTTTATTTTTTATTTTAATTTAAATATGCGGGTCAGAGTCAGGTCTACAAACGGTCATTATGCAGATACTCTTGTTGATGAGGTGTACCACCCTCCCTTCCCTGGCAGTTTCCCACAACTGACAAACCCTTTCTTATAGTATTATGATAGTGGTTGAAAGTCTGCTTATGAGTGAGAACACGTGGTCCTCAGTTCTTTGTTTCTGTAATAGTTCACTCAGTAGTATAGACTCTAAGCCAATCCAAGTTGCTGCAAAGTTCATAATTTTGTCCTTTTTTTATGATTGCATAATTTTCCATCGTGTTTATGTTTCACATTTTTTAAATCCAATCTCTTTCTATGGGCAGCACAATTGATTTCATGTTTTTGCTACTGTGAATAATGCTGCAATAAACATGCATGTGTAGGTATCTTTTTCATACAGTGATTTGAATTTCTTCAGGTATATTCCCAGAAGGGCTCTTATGGAAAGCTGATTATTAGATCTCTTAGGAATTGCCAAACTGTTTTCCACAGAAGTTTTATTAGTTTAAAATCCTATAACAGTGTGGAAGTGTTCCCTTTTCCTGGAATCTTCTCCAGTATCTGTTGCTTTTTGAGTTATTTATAAAGGCCGTCTTGACTGGAGTTAGGTGGTATCTTAGTGTGGTTTTAATTTGCATTTCTTTGATGGTTAGTGAGACAACATTTTTTTTTTGTCTCTGTTCGCTGCCCATATTCTCCTTTTGAGAATTGTCTATTCATATTAGTTCACTTTGTAATAGGACTGTTTTTTTTTTCTTTTCAGCAAGTTTGAGTTCCTTTGTAAGAAATACAGTTGGTAAATATTTTTTCCCAGTCTATGGGCTGTTTCTCCACTATCTTGATGATTTCACTGATTTTGCAGAAGCATTTTGGTTTGATGAGGTTCCACTTGTCTATTTAAATCTCTTATGGTGTAGGCACTTGAGGTGTTGATCAGGCATTGGTTGCTGGTTCCAATTTCCATAAGTTTCACTCCTCCATTTTTTAAGGTTCTTATAGTTTGAGGTTTTACGTTTAGCTCTTTGATCCATTTAAAGTTGATTTTTGTGTATGGAGGGAAGAATCAGCATTGTTAAGATTGTGTATGGAGATAGGGGTCTTGTTTTCATCTTCTGCCTGTATTCAGCCAGTTTTCCCAGCTCCATTTACTGAATAGGTTCTCCTCTTCCCAGTGGTTGGTTGTGTAGGCTATGTTGAAAATGAGTTGGCTGAGAAACTGAGGCTTTGTTTCCAGAATCTCTTTCCTGTACCATTGGTCTATATGCTTGTTTTTGTACCAATACCAGTCTGTTTTGATTATTGTAGCCTTATAGTAACGTTTAAAATCTGGAAGTGAGATACTTCCTACTTTGTTTCTTTTCCTGGGGATCATTTTAGTCGTCTATATTTCCATATGAATTTCTGTATTGTCGTCTCCAATACACTCTTCCAATTGTCTAAGAAGAGTGATGCTGGTAGTTTAATGAGTATTTTGTTAAATCTATGGCTTGCCTTGGGTAGGATAGATATCTTAACAATGCTGATTCTTCCCATCCAAGAGCATGGAATATTTTTCCATTTTTTGTTGTCATCTTTGATTTCTTTGAGCATGGCTTTGTCATTTTTTTTGTAATATTCTTTCACTCTCTGGTTAGGAGGATGGCAAGGCATTTCAGTGTGTGTGTGTGTGTGTGTGTGTGTGTGTGTGTGTGCAAGTATCGTGAATGGAATAAACAGTGCTTTTTATTTGGGTTTCTGTTTGTGTACTATTGGTGTATAGAAATACAACTGTCTTTTGCACAATTATTTTATGCCCTGAGACTTTGCCAAAGTCCTTTATCAGAGCAAGAAGGTTTTTGACAGATTTTCTTGGGGTTTTGAAGTATAAAATCACGTAATCTGCAAAGAAGGATAACTTAACTTCCTCTTTTCCTATTTAGATACCCCTGATTCCCTTCTCTTGTCTGATTGCTGTAGCTTGAACTTCAAACACTAAGTTGAACAGGAGGAGTGACAGTGGGCAGCCTTGTCTTGTTCTCATTTTCAGGGGAAATGGTACCAATTTCTGTCTGTTAGCAGTATGTTGACTGTGGGTTTCTCCACAGATGGCTCGTACTATTTTGAGATATGTTCCATCTATACCTAGGTGTTCAAGGATTTTTTTTTTTTTTCCTGAGTTAGAGTCTCTCTCTGTCGCCCAGACTGGAGTGCAGTGGCCGCTCCTGGCCACCGCAGGCTCCGGCAATCCTTCCGCCTCAGCCTTCCATGTAGCTGGAACTACAGGTGTGCGCTACAACACCCGGCTAATTTTTTGATTTATTGTAGAGATGAGGTCTCGCCTGCCCAGGCAGGTCTCGAACCCGTAGGTTCAGGCAATCCATTCACCTCAGCCTCCCAAGGTGCGGGATTACAGGCTGAGCCACCGAGCCCGGCTGTTCAAGGATTTTTATCAAAAAGGGATCCTGGATTTATTGAAAGCTTTTTCCACATCTAATTATATAATACGTTCTTGTTTTTACATCTGTTGATGTATTTAATTACACTTATGGTCTTGCAGAAGTTGAACCAGCCCTGCACCTAGGGATGAAGCCTACTTGGTCATAGTGAGTAATTTTTGAGATGCATTGTTGGATCCATTTTGATAGAATGCTGTTGAGAATATTTGCATCTATGTTCATCAAAGATATTGGTTTACAGTTCTCTTTGTTGTTGTTCTTGTTGGATCTTTACCCAATTTGGGTATCAGTGTGATGTTAGCTTCATAAAATGATTTGTGGAGAGTTTCATCTTTCTTGATTGCATGGAATACTTTCATTAGAGTTGATATCAGCGCCTCCTGGTATGTTTTGTAGAATTCTGCTGGGATGCTATCCGGTTCCAGACTTTTTTTGCAGATGTTTTTCTTATGACAAAGTCAATTTCCTGGGTTGTTATTGTTCTATTTAGGGTCTCATTTCTGCTTGTTACAACTTGGGGAGTTTGTGTTTTCAGAACGTCCCCCATTTCATTTCGGTTTTCAAGTTTGTTTCTATAGAAGTGTAAGTAGTAATCTTTGATAATTTTTTGTATTTCTTTGGAGTCAGTTGTGACTTGATCTTTTGAATTTCTGACTGTGTTTATTTGGCCTTTTCTCTCTTTTTGTTCAGTATGGCTTGGTGTACATCTATCTTTTCTATCTTTTCAAAAAACTAGCTTTTTGTTTCATTGATATTTTCTATGATATTTTTTGTCTTTTATGTCCTGTATTTGAATTTTTATTTGGGTGATCTGGATTCTTCTGCTGAAGTTAGAGTTTTGGTGACCTTGCTTTTCCAACTTCTGTAGATGATTGTTAGGCTGTTAACTTGTGATCTTTCCATTTTCTTCATGCGTGTTCATAGAAATATTAATTCCTGTCTTAGTACTGCTTTCATGGCATCACAGAGGCTTTTTTTTTTTTCTTTGTTTCCAGAAACCTTTTAATTTCTGTTTTGATTTCCGTGTTGACCCAGGAGTTGCTCAGCATCATGCTGTTCAGTGTCCATGTCTTCGTGGGTTTGGGGGGAACTTTGTTGGTGTCTATATTTATTTTTATTCCACTGTGGTCTTTAATATAAGGTGCATGGCAGTATATCAATCTTATGAAATTTTTATGCTTGATTTATGGCCAAGGATGTGATCTATCTTGGAGTAAGTTCCATGTGGTGATAAGTAGAATGTGTATTTGGTGGTTGATGGGTTGAGTGTTCTGTAGGTATATATTAAGCCCATTTGGTCATGCGTCCTGTTGGGATTCTGGATCTCCATGTTGATTTTTTTTTCTTGATTATCTCTCTATGGTGGTTAGTGGGGAATTTAAATCACCAGCTATGATAGCATTAGAGTCATTATCTTTTTTCAGTTTACCTAAAAGCTGCTTTATGAAAGTTGGTGCTCCTATGTTTGGTGCATATATGTTTAGGTTGGATATTTCTTGTTGATGGATTAAACTTTTTATCATTATGTAGTGATCTTCTGTATCTTTTTATTTTTGATAGTTTAGAAAGTATTTTGTCTCATATTATTATGTTCCATTCACCTGAAAATTTGTTTTCCAGCCTTTTACTTTGAGTCAGTGAGTGTACTTTCTGATGAAATGAGTCTCCTGGAGACAGCATATTGTTGCATCATAATTTTTTATCCAATTTGCCATTCTATATCTTTTCAGTGGTGCATTTAGTCCATTCACATTTAGGCTAATTATTGAGATGTGAGAGTTTACCCCTACCATGAGTTTCCTATAGAGTTTGCTGTTGTTTTTGCTTGTTTATTTGTTTGTTGGCCTTCTTTTGATGTTTTTGATTTATTTATGTGTGTTTCAATCATTTTTCCTGCATTCTCTGGGAGGGCATGGTTGCTTCCCCCCCCCTTCTGTGTTTAATATTTTCTTAAGTGTGTCTTGTTTAGCTGGTCTGGAGGCAGTGTAAACTCTTAGAGATTAAATGTCTGGGAAGGATTTTAATTCTCCATTGCTGATGCAACTTAGTTTTGCTTGATAAGAAATTCTTGGTTGAAATTGTTTATCTTTGAGAAGTTTGAAAACTGGACTCCAGTCTCTTCTAGCCTGTAATGTTTCTGTAGCTAAGTCTGCTGCTATTCTAGTTGGTCTTCCCCAGAAGGTAGTCTGACCTTTCTCTCTTGCTACCCTTAGGATTTTTTCTTTTATACCTACTTTGAGTAAGTGAATTACTGCGTGTCTTAAAGTTGGTACTCTCATGTAATGTCTTGGAGGAGTTCTCTGAATCTCTTGTGTTTGAATGACTGCAACTCTGATAAAATAAGGGAATTTTTCTTGAATAATTTCATGGAATGTTTGTTCCAGGGTGGTTTCTGTCAATCTGTTGCCTCAGGGATTCCAATTAATCTTAGATTTGACCTCTTGATATAATCACTCATCTCTTAGAGGCTTTGTTCTATCTTTTAAAACTTCTTTGATATGTTTTTAACAGTTTGGGTTAGTTTAATATTTTGATCCTCAAGCTCTGAGATTCCTTCTCCTTCTTGGGTAATTCTGAATGCCATGCTTATCAGTTTGTTATTTATTTCATTCACTGTATTCTTTATTGCTGTCATCTCAGTTATCAACTCCTTCATTTTTTCCTTTTATTTCTCTTCATTTTTAATCTTTCTATTAATATCTTGATATCTGGGTTTGTGGGTTGACTCCAGTCATTCCAGGGGCTCTCCATTGTTTGAGTTCTGAAATCTGTATTCTCAGTTGTTGTCTTCTCAAGCGTCTGTATGAGACCTGTATTCTTCCATTCATTCTTCTTCATTTGTGAAGGTTTTCCCTCCCTGTTCCCCCCTTTAATTCTGTTTCTTTCAGTGTTGGTGGGATAGTTTTTACTTCTGTTTGGTCAATCCCCTATTTTTCCTTGTGTAGTTCCTCTGAATTTGTTCAATATTGAAGCTGGACAGTTGTTAAGGGGCTAGGTGGGAGCTGTGGTTCAGAAGCTATCTGCAAATCCCAATATTCCCTGACAAGTCTGTGAGTCTCTGGTAACCCACTTCCCACCATCTTACAATATGTCCATACATTGGGTTTTATGCTTGCCACCTGAAAGCAAGGTGAGAAAAGAAAAAGGAAAATAATAAAAAATGAAGGAGAGAAAGGAAAGGAAGGTGAAGAGAGAGAAGAGGAAGAGGGAATACAGACAGGAGCACCAACTAATGAATAAACAAAGAAACAAAGACAGAAAAAAAACCAAAAAAAAAAAATACAATCAAACAAACAAAAAAACCTGTTGATATCTTTGCCCTCAGCAGCCCATATGCAAACAGAAAATCCAAAACAACTATAAAATAACAGAAACAAAGCAAATATGAAAATGTAAACAAAAACAGAAAGAAAAAGAAAAACAATGCTCACTCTGGTCATTTCTGAAACTTCAAGTTCCCTTTCCAAACACTGCCTCTGCTTTTGGTTACTGTCACTTATGGTTGCCACTGCTTTTGTCTGACACTGTATAAAGAATAATCTTTGGTTTCTAGCCCATCCCCTCTGCTCTCAGCTCAGGCTGATAGGGTTGGTCTCAGCATGGGTCAGATGCTGTGTGGACTGCTGTGGGAGGAAGGTGAATCAGATCCTGACTCACCTGACTTGTCTGCTGCTGCTGTCAAGTCTCCCACTCATATCAGACTATCCATGCCTGTTCCAGCATATGTTGGGAAACGTCTGTCCCTATGCATCTGATGGTTGATCCCAGAGGGGTGTAGAGAAAGTCTCTGGGTCCTGGTTGGAGACTGGACAGAGATGGGCTGGCAAGGCAGGTCTCTGCTCAGTCCTGGGACAGGGAAAATGGCAGTGATCAGCTTTTCTCATGGGTGGTGGGTCTCAGTTTCAGATTTCCTCATCGTGCGTTCTCCACATTTCCTGCTACTAGTGCCTGGTCTGCTGCCACAGGTGGTATCATGGGCCAGGAGCCAAGTGATGAGGAGCAGCTGTTCTCTGCTGCCTCCTCTCAGGAGATCACCCCAAATGGCAGATTATCCTGTGTGCTGGGGCTCCATTCTCAGGGCCGTGGTGAGTTGCAGTCACCTCCAGATGAGATCCCAGGGTGCTTAAACCCATGTCTCCCCTTAGCCAGACTTTCACTTACCTACTGACATGCATGCACTCACACAGGCAGTCTTTATGGATACTTGCTTTTGCAGAGTCTCTCACACTCTGACCAGTTCCATCACCATCTTACCCCATCTGAAGTTTGCATTTTAAGATATTCCCTCTGGGTCATGATCAACACCTGAGTAGTTAAACTGCTGGTCACAGAGATTGGGTCTGTTGCTCTGTGTTGAGCAAGGCAGAGCACTTTCTGCCCAGTTTTCAAAATGTTGGCAGGGTGTCTGTTTCATCTTCTTCAGTGGGGCTCTGCTTCTGGTTACTTCACTGCACTTTCCCCACTGCCCTTGCTCCCAATGTGTAGCCAGGCACTGCATTGGTGAGGCAGAGTCTGGACCTGGCAGTCACTTCTTGAAGCTTCTTCCCAGGAAGTATTTTGCTGAATTAAAAAATTAGTACTCAACTCTGTGCCCCAGTAAGTGCTAGCAATCAATCAGAGCAGCTGGAGCACCACCTCTTCACCAGGAGAGCTCTGGCCACTTACTCCTGATTCGTCACTCAATCAGTCACTCACATGTCCACTTACAGACACATATGCAATATTTTCTATGCACTCACTCACTCACACAGGGACTCACATAGTCCAACTGGATCTGCCATCATCTTCCTTCTCTGTCCACCTTATCATTTTAAAACACTGAAAATGCTACTTTTTGTTATGTATTCAGGTTGATATATTTGGTACTTTTCCACTGAAATTGTTTTGACAAAAAGACCTTATTACTACTGTCTACTACCTAACTACTTGAGGATAAATTTTATTTACCAACTTACATTTATAAAAAAAATATTGAATTTCTACTCTAAGTTTCTCAATCCTTTGTAAATAAAATATTTACTTTCTCTACATGGCATACATTTTTTAATACATACTGAAAATAATCATTTTGATATAAAAAAAGATGGCATTGGATGGAGGATGCAATTTTTTTTATATTTGTTATACTATTCTGTATCAACTGATTATTTACCTTATAACTGAATATTACCACATAATTTTACAATCAGTGCTTGGTGTGCTGTTTAAAACTGCCTTGGTGACAGATAGTTCTACTTTAACCAGAAGAGTTGACTAAGAATTGATAATAGAATGTGACATTAAAATAGTGTTTTCATGTCAAGTGAAACTTCAGTGATATCATGCTGTACAAATGAAGGTTCAACAATACTTCAATTTTATTTTAAAAACAGTAGGAAAAGTTGGGCTCGGTGGCTCAGCCTGTAATCCCATGACTTTGGGAGGCTGAGGTGAGTGGATTGCCTGAGTCCGCGGGTTCGAGACCCACCTGGGCAGCTAGACCTCATCTCTACAATAAATCAAAAAATTAGCCGGGCGTGGTAGCGCATGCCTGTAATTCCAGCTACTCAGAAGGCTGAGGCGGAAGGATCGCTGGAGCCCAGCAGGTCAAGGCCGTGGTGGCCGGGGTGGCCACTGCACTCCAGTCTGGGTGACATAGTGAGACTACAACTCAAAAAACAAAAAAAAAAAGTAGGAAAATTCAAGCCATCATGTCACTTGGAAATCTAGACATGATGAATTCAAAAGAACATTTTGTGCTGTAGGCCTCAATATCATAATCAATCTTCTATCAAGAACCTGGTTTCAGCATATCATTAATCACATTAAATTATTTATCTAATGGTATTTTTACTGCTTGTATAGTTCTGTTAACATGTACTTACATGTGTTTTTGCGTTAGGTGATAGCTTTGTTTGTTTGTTTGTTTGTCTGTTTTGCTTTATTACCTGTGTTTAGAATGCCCTTAATCATTTCTTGCAGAGCTGGTCTAGAAATAAGAAATCCCCTTAGCTCTTGTTTGTCTGGGCAGGACTTTATTTCTCTTTCATTTATGGAGTTTAGTTTGGCAAAATAAGAAGTCCTTGGCTGGCATATATCATAAATTTAAGAATCCTAAAATATAGGTCCCAATCTCTTCTGGCTTATAAAGTTTCTAACTGAGAGGTTGCTGTTGTTCTTGAGTCTCCCTTTGTAGAGGGTCTATCCCTTCTTTCTAGCTGCCTTTAAGGTTTTTTCTTTCTTGTTGATGGCTGTGTGACTGGAGAATGCTTGTCTCATATAGTATCTCATAGGAATTCTCTGAATTTCTTGTATCTGCATGTTGATCTGTTAAGCAGGATAGGGAAAGTTTTCTTAGATTATGTCCCCAAATACTTTATCCAGATAGCTTCTATTGCTTCTTCTCCCTCAAGAATGCCAATCGGATGTAATCTCTTACTTCTCCAGAACTTTGCTCCTTTATAAAAAAAAATTGTCTTTTTAAATTTTTGGTTTGACCAAATTGAGCTGAAGGATTGGGCTTTGTCTAATCTGCTGTTAAGGTTTGCAGCTCTGTTTTCAATTTTCTATAGCAAATTCTCAGTTCCAGAAGTTCAGATTTGGTATTTCATAGAATGGCGCATCAGTTTTCAATTATAGAACCATTTTTGTGGTCTTTTTTATTTAGGTGGCAACCTTCTCTTAGATCTTGTTGAGTTTCTTTACCATTCATTCACCAAATTCTATTTATGACATTATAGACATTCATTCTGTTTAGGATCCATTGCTTAGAAGCTGGTGCAACAGCTTGGGAGCAACAAAACATTTTGTGTTTTAGCATTTCTATTGCACTGATTTCTTCCCATCTGAGAGAGCTGACACTTCTCTCCTGTGTGGGTATGTTCTCTAATATTGGGATAGGACTTTTTAAAATTTTCCCCCTTATAAATATGGTTATGGTTATTTTATTCCTGTGTACTTTCAGGGGACCAGTTTTCTGTATGGGCTCCTTGGTTGCAGTTATTACTGCATTAATTATCTCATATGATACTGCTAACAGTGTTTTCTTAATGTGTGTAGTTCAGGCAACAAACCAATAGTTGGGGTACAGAAGCCAAGTGCCATCTTGTAAAATCAACAAAACCCTTCCCAGGAAGAAGCTGCCAGGAGTCACTGGCTCAGTCTCACCACTGCAGCACCTAGTCAGACACTGGCAGCAAGGGTTAATGAGAGAGCACAGCATGGGAGCCAGAGGGAGAATTCCACTAGAAAAGACAAAACAGGCATCCTGCCATCATTTTGAAAACTGAGCAGATAAGTGCTCTGGCACGCCTACCAGAAACAACAGATCCAATCTCTGTGACCAGCAGTTTAACTACTCTGGGGTTGATTGTGGTCAATTGTGCCCTAGAGGGAATATTCTGAAAACGCAAACTTTGGAGGGACAGGAAGGGTGTAAAGTCCCAGGTGCCCCACTCTTTATTTTGATTCAGACATGGGACAAAGGGTAGGACCAGAAAATGATGAGCAAGATCCAGACCCCCCCCAAAGAGATAAATGGTGAGTCTGGGGCTGACCCAACCCACCCCCTCCTCCTGAGCAACCCTCTGAACATCAGACCCATACAACTGGGGCATAATTGAGAGGAACAAACCCAGGTGGAACCTGGAGGTCAGTCTCAATAGGAGGACTCTACTACAGATAAGCCTGTCTGGGACATCCTCCCCCCCACACACACAAATAGTAAGCTGGGGAGGAGATAATCACACACCACCACCCCCAGAGGGCTTCCCTCTGACCATATGAAAATGGGAGGGGAGGACTGATATTCCACTGCCCCTCCACCTCCAGGGTGGTACACTGGGGAAATTAAGAATGAGGTTGCAGCACTGCAGGAGACAACAGACAGGCTTACCTGTGAGCAGCTGAGAGAAACAAATTCATAACCTGCAAGAAGAAGGCATTTAGTAACCCCAACATTTTTTTATTTTTTCATTTTTCTTCATGTGTGAATGAGTATGTGAGGATTTAATTTGCTTTCTCCCTAATTTTTTCTATTTTTTTCTTTCTTGTTTTTTTCATTCAGTCTTCTTTAATTTTTTTTCTGTTTATGTGAGTGATTGAGTGTTCATCTTTCAGTTTTTCGTTTTTGTTCTTCTCTACTTTTGTTTTAATGTGTGTGAATGTGTGTGTAAGGGTTCAACTTGCTTTCCCCCTTTTTATTCTTTCATTTTTACTTTTTTCTTCTTTTACTTTTTTATTAAGCATGTGTTTGTATATGTTCAATTTTCATGGTTTTTTTGTGTGTATGTTTTTGTTTGTTTTCTCCCTATTTGTTTTGGTTTTTGTTTATTTGTGTGTGTGTGTGTTTTATTGTTTTTGCTTTGAGTCTTCTGTTTTAAAAAATTATTATTTATTATTTTTTGCCTGTCCTAGATCTTTCTACTTTTCTCTGTTCTTCTCATTGTTGTTACTTTATCTTGGACTCAGTTTGTACAAACATGCACCCATTGAATCATCATATAGACTGGTGGTGGGGAGTGTGTCTCAGGGAGGCTATACTCCCGTCAGGAACATTATGATTTGTAAGTAGTTTCTGAAGACTAGTTCCCCATTCTTCACCTTATTTGGTTCTCAAAACTACATGAGACAGCAAAGCTTCTCACCCCTAGCCTTGTTTCAATATAGAACAGATTCAGAGCCCTGATTAGGGATGACTACAGGGTTGAGCAAACATCAGAAATGAAAACTCTTCTCACTGCCACTGAATAATGGAACTAAAGAGAAAGAGAAAAAAAAAGAGATCTGTCACAAATGAGAAAAAATCAACAGAAGAAAACAGATAATTCCCAGTGTTTCAAAGAGACAACTCCTGAAAAATCAGGCCTCAGAACCCAAACAATGGAAATCACCAACTACTGACCCCAAAATACAACAGGGATTAGGGAATGGATGGAAAAAGTGAATAAGTCTCAGGAAAGAAGAGATGCAACACTGAAAGAACTTGTAAGAGAAATTTTGGCCATAAAAAACATCATCCAGAAAATAAATAACAAGACGAAAAGTTTGGAAAGCAGAATTAATCAAGCAGAAGAAAGAATCTCAGAGCTTGAAAACCTAAACATGAAATTAATCTGATATGTAAAAAACACAGAAATAAAACTCAGGAAGTGTTGGGAGCTGGCTACGGAGCCCCACTGAGCGTTAGGGATCAGGGAAGGCCCTGGACCCCGAGGTCCCTAGGATGTGTTCGGGAGTTGTTGACCCCATTCCCTCTTCCCTTTTTCTATTTAGCACACTTAGCCAAAAGGAACTCTGCTGACCTAAGTTGAAGACTCTGTGACTGTGACAGGCATGGCTAACTCTAGAAGCTCATTGTTCCTGTTTCTCATCAACTGTGGTTTTGGCTTAGGTATTATATATAATTCAAACTCAGGTCACATTTGGGAGCCTTCCATATGGTACAAGCTTCTTTATAAGATTTAAAAGTATATTTGTAGAATTAGTATATACATATAGAGAGCTGTTTTCAGCTTTAGGTAGTATAGACGATTATCTCTAGTCACAAGAAATGGCCCAGTATGAACTTTGGACTGGGCCACATTCTTAAGAGCCCAGCGTGTGCTTTGGACTGGGTCACATTCTTTTGAACTGGTTTTAGCTAACAATTAGTATAGGGTTTTTCTCTATTCATTATAGAAGTTGAACTTATTTTATTCATAGAACTTATTGTTATGCCAACATCAGGGAATTATGATAGTTTGAGCATGATACTTTGAGATTTAATTAGAAATTTTTATAGAAGTTAAGATAGATATATATGATTTTAGAGTAGCCATTTTGCTAAGAGATTATAATCAATTGTTCCTAGAAATGGCCCAGCATGATTTTTGGACTGGGCCACCATTCTTTAGGAACTGGTTTGAGTTATAATTAAGAGTTTCCATAGTGTAGGTAGAATTAGCATAGAATAGAAAAGGTAATAGGATTTAAGTTAGTCATTTTAGATGTTGTGTATGCATAAGCTTTAGAAGTTATTGATTATTAGAACATCATGATGCTAGTGGAGATTGTTTCATTATTTTTGAGGAACATTAATCAAGCATTAGGAACAGTAAGATAATTTTGGGATTGTTCTTCCTCATGCCTGAGGAAACATCTGGTGGGTGGGGGGTGCCCCTCATCCACCTCGCTTTGTGTTCATGTGAAAGTCTTGTGATTTTGCCTGTGAAACTTTAGGATAAAAGGCTTACGGGTTGTCCCATTAAATGGCTTCTGTTCAATCTTTGATGAGTTGTCCAGTCTCTTTCTTCTTTCTAATATCTATCCCTCCAGTTTAATCGCTGATGCCGTCTTTCCTAACCGAGACCTCCCAATCTCTACAGGGGCTGGACCCCCGCAAGGAAGAAAGAACAAATCCTTCAGGAGATATACAATTATATTAATAGTCTAAACTTACCTGAGCAGTATCCCAGAAGAAGAAAGGGAAACAGAGAACACCTTGAAATAAGTATTCCAGGAGGTTATCAAAGAAAACTTTCTCCATCTCACCAGAGATGTGATGGTCCAAACACAAAAGTTACAGAGAAATCCAGCAATACATCAAATATGAAGATAAACCCCTAGACACATAGTAATCAGCCTACACAAAATAGGTACAAAAGAAGAAATCTTAAGGGTAGCAAGAGAGAAATGTGAGACTACCTATTGGGGAACAAACAATCGAAATAGCAGCAGACCTATCAGCAGAAACACTATAAGATAGAAGTGATTGGAATCCAATTGTCAAAGTCCTCAAAGACAATTTAAATCAAGATTTTTTTACCCAACCAAGCTTTGCTTCATCAGCAATGTTCAATTAAAATTCTTCCCAGATATTCAATCCCTAAGAGTTTCTGCAGATTCCAGACCAGCTCTATAGAAGATGCTTTAAAATGTATTAAGCACAGAGGAAAGAAAAACAGAACAATCATTCATTCCCAAGAGATCACAGAATCATCAGACTATACATTGTGACTGCATACTTGAAAACAGACAATTGCATCAACCCAAAAGCTAAAAGAAAACAACAAACAAAGAAACAAAACTTTTTAAGAACCTCATGGCTGGGATAAACATTCACATTTCAATAATTAGCCTGAAAATGAGTAGACTAAATGAGCCACTGAAAGACATAGAATGGCAAACTGCATTAAAAACAAAAACGAAACAAAACCTAACCCAATAATTTGTGGCATACAGTAAACACATATCATCATAAAGGACATCCACAGACTCAAAGTTAGAGAAGGAAAAATGAATTTTTAGGAGAGCAGATTACAAAAGAAGACAGGAGTCATGATCTTAGCTCATTCACTACTGATGACATGAATTTACATCTTTCCAAATTATGTTCCTGGTTATCACTGACATGAATTTACATCATTTACATCATTCCATGATGAATGTACTTCATCGTGGAAGACTATATTTTCAGATTTGCAATGCAAATAAAAATACAAAGAATGAAATGCTAGTCAGAGTGGTATCTAAGGCACATACTAGATACGTCTACAACTTTCAGCTGCATTGTGTAAAAGGTAACAATTTAGAAAAAAACATTTAACTTGTGCTTAATGACAGAAGTTTGAAACAACCAGCTACAGATTTTTTTGTGCACCCATTCTCAGTATTAGGAAAGTGAAAGGTTTGCTGGTTATGAATGTGTTAATATCAGGCAAAACATTTTTTAAGCTATCAACAGTGATAAAAGTTTCAATCCTACCTAATGATAAAGGTTTCAATCCATCAACAAGAAATATCCATCCTAAACATATATGCTCCCATCACAAGCGAACCAGTGTTTATACAGCAAATACTAAGTAAGCTAAAAAAAGATATTGTCTCTAACACTATCATACCTGGGTACTTAAATACCCCACTAACATCCACAGATAGATCATCAAGGCAAAAAATTAATAAAGAGATCTGGAATATCAACTTGACGCTTGACCAAATAGACTTAATAGATACCTACAGAACACTCCATCCAACCAACACAGAAAATACATTCTACTAATCACAACATGAAACATACTCCAAGAACAATCACCTTGTTGGCCATAAATCAAGTGTAAACAAATTTCAAAGATCAAAAAATGGCCATTCACCTTGTCAGATCACAGTGTAATAAAACTGAGTATCACCACCTACAGAATCCCCCCAAAATGCACAAAGACACGGACACTAAAAAGCATTATCCTGAATGACTCCTGGATCAACACAAAATCATAACAGAAATTAAGATATTCCAGGAAATAAAAGAAAATGAAGAAACATCTTACCAAAACATCTGGGATGCCATGAAAACAGTTCTAACAGGGGAATTTATATCTCTATGAACACACATCAAGAAAATAGAAAGATAACATTTTAAGAGCAGCCAGCAGATACATGAAAAAATGCTCCTCACTAGTCATCAAAGAAATGCAACTTAAAACCACACTGAAATACCATCTAACGTCAGTCAGGAGGGCCACCATCAATAACTCAGAAACAACAGATACTGGAGAGCCTAACAAATCACCTAAGGAAGTTGGAAAGGCAAGACCATCAAAACTCTAACTTCAGCAGCAGAATACAGATCACCAAAACGAAAGCCTAAATATGGGACATAGAAGACAAAAATATCATTGAAAAAAAGAAAAAAGCTGGTTCTTTTAAAGAATAAGCAAGAGTTATGGAATTCAAGCTAGAAAGACCAATAAAAAGCAAGAAAAAGTCCAAAGAACAGAATCAGAAATGCAAAACATCAATTGACAATTGACCCCAAAGAAATACAAAAGATCATCAGAGATTACTATGCACACCTGTATGGAAACAAACTCAGCAACCTAAATGAAATTGAGGAATTTATGACATCACACAACCTCCCAAAGTTGAAACAAGACGACACTGAGACACTTAGTAGACCAATAACAACTCAGGAAATTAACTCTGTCATAAGAAAAGCTACCTTCAAAAAAAACCCCTGAACCAGATGACTTCCCAGAGGAATTCTACAAAACATACAAGGAGAAGCTGATGCCAATCCTATTGTAAGAGTTCTAGGCAACTGAGAAAGATGGAACACTCCCCAAATCATTGTCCAAAGCTAACATCACACTGATACCCAAACCAGACAAAGATTCAACCAAAAACGATAACTACAGGCCAATCAATATCCCTGATGAATATAGATGCAAAAATTCTCAAAAAGATTCAAACAAATTAAATCCAACAACACATCACAAAAATTTTCCACCATGGCAAGTACACTTCATCTCCAGGATGCAGGGCTGGTTCAACATCCTCAAGACCATAAAGTAATTAAATACATAAATAGATATAAAAACAAGAACCACACAATTATATCATTAGATGCAGAGAAAGCTTTTGGGAAAATCCAGCATCTTTTTAATAAAAACTCTTGAACACCTAGGCCTAGAAGGAATATACCTCAAAATAGAAAGCACCATCTTTGATAAACCTACAGCCAACACATTGCTAAACTGAGAGAAATGGGAAGCATTTCTCCTAAAAACTGGCCTAAGACAAGGCTGCCCACTCTTATTCCTCCTGTTCAACATAGTGTTGGATGTCCTACTACAGCAATCAGACAAGGGAAGGAAATCAGGAGTAACATTAGTAATAAAAAGAAGCTAGGTTATCCCTCTTTACTGATTACACATGATGATGTGATTCTATAACTTAAAAACCTACAAGAATATTTCAAACCACTCTTTGCACTGTTAAAGGACTTTGGCAAAGTCTCAGGGTACAAAATAAACATGCAAATGGCAGTTGAATTATTATATGGCAAGAGCAAAGAGCCAGAAAACCAGATAAAAATCACATTTGCAATAGCCACAAAAAAATGAAATACCCCGGCATCTTCCTAACCAGAGAAGTGAAAGATCTTTACAAGGAAAACTACGAACCACTGCTCAAAGAAATCTTAGAAGACACAAACAAATAGAACAAATATTTCATGCTCATGGTTAGGAACAATCAACATTATTACAATGTTCATCCTACCAAAGGCAATCTACAGATTCAATGCAATACCCATTAAATTACCAATATTCTTCTCAGAAATGACAATATAGAAATTCATATGGTGACATAAATGACCATGAGTAGCCAATACAATCCTCAAGAAAAGAAGCAAAGTGAGAGGTATCACACCGCCAGACTTTAAACTTAACTATAAGGCTACAATAAACAAAACAGCCTGGTATTGGTAAAAGAACAGGAATATAGATTAATGAAACAGGGTAGAGATTCCGGAAGCAAAACCTCAATTTCTCAACCAACTCATTTTTGAGGAAGCCTCCACCAACAACCCCTGGGGAGAGGAGAATATAGTCAGTAACTGGTGAGGGAAAAGCTGGCTGACCACATGCAGAAGATTGAAAAAGGACCTCTACCTACCACCATACACGAAAATCTACTCTAAATGGGTCAAAGACCTAAACATAAAACCTGAAACAATAAGAATCTTAGAAAACACAGGAGACATCCTTATGGGAATCTAAATAGGTATCCAATTCCTAATCAAAACCCCAGATGTCCATGACATAAGAGATAAGATAGACAAGTGGGACCTCATTAAACTAAAAATCTTCTGCAAAGCCAAAGTAACCATCAAGTGAGAGGGAAGACCCACAGAATGGGAAAACATATTTGCCAATTGTATATCTGAAAAAGCCCTAACATCCAGGATCTACAAGGAACTCAAACATACCAAAGGGACAAAAATGAACAGCCCCATAAAAGTGGGTAAAAGTCATGAATAGACACTTCTTGAAAGAAAACATAAAGGCAACCAACAAACACATGAAAAAGTGCTTAACCTCACTAATCATCAGAGAAATGCAAATCACAGCCTCATTGAGGTATCACCTAACTCCAGTAAGAGTGGCCATCATCAATAAAACAAAAAATAACAGATGCTGGCAAGAATGCAGGGAAAAGGGAAGACCTCTACGCTGCTGAAGGGAATGTGAACTAGTTCAGCCTCTATAGAAAATAGTGTGACTTCTAAAATAACTAGAAATTGACCTTCTATATGACCCAGCAATCTCCCTACTGGGAATATACCTGGAGAAACTCAAATCTTTCTAAAAAGTATTCCTGCATACACATTTTTATTGCAACACTATTCACAATAGCAAAAACATGGAACCAACTGTGCTGCCCATCAAAATTAGATCGAATGTTTTGAAATGTAGTGCATGTACACAATGGACTATTATACAGTCATAAAGAAGGACAAAATTATGGACTTTGCAGCACTTTGGATGGATTTAGAGTCTGTCATACTCAGTGATCTATTACAACAACAAAGAACTGAGTACCACATGCTCTCACTCATAAACAAATCCTGAACATTTGCCATAATACTATAAGAAAGAAATTGGCAGTAGCCAGAAACTGCCAAGGGAGGGAGAGAGGGCACATAATATTAATAAGTGTACCTGATCTCAAACCAGGCAAAGTGGGGACCGAAAGGAGGCCCAAACTTTACCTGTATGATGACTACTTATATACCTAATCCCTAATTGTACCTCACATCTTTAAAATAAAAATATATATATTAGTAAGAAAATTCAGCAGCATATCAAAAAGATTATATATATGGGCCAAGTTGAGAGTATAGCTGAAATATAAAGTTGACTTAACATTTAATAATCAGTGTCATGATATTAATAAAAGACAATATCTCTATTTCAACAGATGCAAAAAAAGCCTTTGATAAAAACTAAAATAATTTATTAATTTTAAAAATATCTAACCAATTAATAAAATTAAATTTCCTTAACCTTATGATAATCATTTATGAATAACCTGCAGTTAATATATTTAATTGTTAAAAACTAAATACTTTCCCTGTGAGCTGGGAGGAAGGCAAAGATTATCATTCTTCACTTCTATTTTACACTGTATTGGAAATTCTATGCATTAAAATTAGGTCAGGAGAAGTGTTAAAAGGTTTCCAGATTGGGAAGAAATAAGTACAACTATATTCACATATCATGTGAAGCATATGATTTTGTATGTAGTAAATTCTAAAGAATCTGCAGGAACACTCAAAACAAATTGAGCCAGCAAATCTACAGGATACAAATTCAACACACAAAAATTATTTGTATTTTCATACACTAATAGTAAGCAATTCAAAAAGAAAAATCATTCCACTTACGATACCATCAACAATAATGTAACTATTTAAAATAAACTCATCAAAATATGTGAGAATATTACACATTGAAAATGGCCAGGTTGGGCATGGTGGCTCACGTCTAAAATCTCAGCACTTTGGGAAGCCGAGGTGAGAGGATTGCCTGAGTCCACGGATTTGAGACCAGCCTGGGCAACTTAGGTGACAATTCATTTCTACAATAAATCAAATCATTAGCCAGGCGTGGTGGCGTGTGCCTGTAGTTCCAGGTACTTGTAAGGCTGAGGCGGAAGATCGCCTGAGTCCAGCAGTTCAAGACTGTGGTGACCGTGAGCATGCCACTGCAACTCCAGCCTGGGCAACAGAGTGAGACTCCGACTCAAAAAAAAAGAAAAGAAAAGAAAAAGGAAAATGGTCTAATATTATTAGTTAAAAATTTTTAATTTCTATTTAATAAATGATTTTTAAAATTTCCAAATAATGAAAAGATATATGTTTATAAGTCCAAAGACTGTTTATCATTATGGCAAAATGCCCCAAATTGATCTACACACTAATCTTTATTAAATAATGATGATAGAAATTCAAGATGGAATCATTTTCTGGAGGATTTAGATGCCTATTCTTTACCCTTCCTAAGAAGACAATTTCAGAATCTATTTGTTTATATTAAAAGATTATGATATCTCTACCACTATCTTATAGCAGTAATTCAGGATTCAAATTTAGAAAAAACAAAACAAAACAAAGAGAAGTTTTTATCTATTTTCTCACTTTGATTCTACAAATATGGCATTAATTCTGTGGCAAAGAAGGTAAGATAAGTCAGAATAATCAGCAAACCATTCAGCTGCATGTAGTAAATTTAATATGTCTCCATGATGAAAACAATTAAAAAAATCATAGCTTGAAAAAGTATTTACTTTTCTGTTTAAAATTGTTGCACAAAAAATAATTATACATAATTTTAAAAACTACACTTATTTTTAAAATCACTTGGGGTCAACAACAAATTTCCATAGCTATAAAAGATTTATGAACTATGTCTACATATTTTTTAAAATTTTGACAAATTTGAAATAAAAATAGTAAGCTGTATTATTTCTCTTTAACAAATAGGTTTGTGCTATCTTCTTCCAATTGGTAAAATTTACTCATGAATATGTCATCTACTGAAATCTAAAGATGCTGGTAATGAGACTAATTTTTTTTTCTCTTTCCTTATTCGATAATAGGAAGAGATATTTAGTAGTAATAACACCTGGAGCTTCTACTGATTCAGAGGTTGAAAGGAAAATTAAGTCTGTTTCTTTAATTAACCTAATACCATCTACTAAGAGTAAGGTATGTAAACAGAGTTGCCAGAATTGCAGCCTAGAAGCAATTTACATCGGAGTCAAGTACAAATTATGCCTAAAGACTTTGCATTCTAAGGACTCAGGCTAAGTCAGGAAGAGCTAGTATAATTAAAAGTGTATATAAAACCAGCACAAGATTACAAAGACCACTTTTTAACTTCAAAGAACAATGTAGTGTCACACCTGAGAGTGGTGGCTTTCAAAAATGTGCTTAAGTTAATTTTATTTTAACAATCACAGTAGCAGATATTTTCTTTTATTAATACATGAAATAGTAAGCACTTTAAAATAAGAGTATACATATTTAATTATGGTTGCAAGAGCATTAATTCAACCTGGATATATCCTTTGAAGCACAACTGAATATTTTAAACTGCTGCAATATCTCTTCTCTGTTTATATGTTCTTGACTGGAAAATACTACGTACAACAAAATGTATTTCATTATTTGGTTAAACTAAGTTGACTAATGATATTCCTTATTTCTTAAATTATAAGTACTTTGTTACAAATTAGAGATAAAATTGCCACCACATATGGTCATACAATAAGTAGTTTAAAAATGTAAGCAAATAACTGTAGTTAATTAATATGTTAATATTTCAAATTAATTTATAATTAGATTATAATTTATTGCCACTTGTTCTTTGATCCTTTTGCTTTGGGGAGTAGATTTAATGCTTAAAATAAAAAATTGCCTCTTTTTCTGTTGATCAGTATTAATAGTGTTTGAAGAAAAAATTGAGGGGGAAGGGAAAGGCCAAGAGATTTCTCTGGAATAAAGGTGGATCTCTGCTAGGGAGACTAAATGTATGCATCAGGAAGGGAAATAAATCCTGAAAAAAGAATGCAATTGAATTGTTCACATCTTTGGTGGAATGAAAACAAGCAAATTAAATTTGATTTTTTAAAAACTGAAATAAATGTTATGCCTTTTTCACAACTGACTTTGTCGTGTGAGATTCAGCTCCACTACAATCAGAAACAAGTTTCTAAAGAAGGTTAGATATATGTTACAGAATTCATACCAAGGGATAGAGAATACTTTTTTGGGGGGGAGGGTTGCTGTTAGGAATAATGTCAAGAATCCTTCAGAATTTTAAAATAATAGTTTAATAAAATCATTTGATTTTATCAAGTTATTTTACTTAATAGCACAGTTTTGGAACTCTCTCAATCATTATGTTTTTACGTTATCTTCTTTCTGTTTTCTCCTTCTAGAATTCAGATTAGATAATATAAGATTTACTACCTATTCCTTCTCAGTTTTTTATATTTTAATTCTTTTAGTGTTAATAGAGTACATGTTGTATAATTATTTTACATTTATAACTTCATTTTTCTGACTCTGCTCAGCTGTGTTTAATCTATTCTTTAACTAATTTAATGCACTTTCTATTTTAATCAATTTTAAAATAAAACCTGTCTGGCCTTTTTCCTGGTCTTTCTTGTGCTTTCTTTTGTTTCTCATTGTTAGTTATTTCACTTTATGGCTTAATATTTCTCCTTTTACATTACTCTTTAGAAACATTTTTTTTTCTAAATGATAGTTTTATGCTCTGATTATTCTGATATCTGAAGTAGTTGAGGGTCCAATTATACCATTTGTTTTCTACTGATTCTCACTCACGTTCTATCTATGACTCTGATGCTCTCTTATTATGAACTCATAGTAGGCTGATTAATAACTGGAAACTCAGGCTCTGAACTTTAGATTCTGCCCTCTCAAGAGAACTGGCATTTGCTTCTCCTACAAGTCAATGGCCACTGCTAAACTAGAGTCACTTTAGCTCCCTTGTCATCTGCCTTGGCCTAATTATTTCAGATTCTGCTCTCTTGTCATCTGCTTTGGTCTAATTATTTCAGATTCTGCTCCTGTGTCTTATCTAGCAGCCAAATGTTTTAATACTGATATAAACAGTTTTTCTTTAGGAGACCCATTTTAGTATTTGGTGCCTTTTTTCTTCTAAGATGCCATTACTTCTTTCTTCTCAGTTTTCATTTTTTATCTCCTCCTTCTCTCCTCTTCCTTCCTTCCCTCCATTTCTTTCTCTTCCTCCCTTCCTTCCTTCCTTCCTTCCTTCCTTCCTTCCTTCCTTCCTTCCTCCCTCCCTCCCCCTTCCTTTCTTTCTCTCTCTCTCTCTTTCTCTCTCTCTTTCTCTCTCTCTTTCTTTCTTTCTCTCATTCTTTCTTCTTTCTCCTTCTTTGATATTGCTTTTATTTCCTGTTACATAGGGAATATAATAAAAATGATGATAACATTCTGTGCTGTGTAAACTGACCCTTAAGAACTTCTATTTTATACATTATATTTTCACTGTTTCTAAGACATACAGTATAATAGCAAGCAAATGAAATTTGCCAATTAACTCAGTATGAAACTCAGGAAGTGATGGTGAGTACTTTAAAATGACGCTGAGACCATCACTTTCTTGCTATCTCTGTATAATTAATTGGTTGAATTTTCTCTCTAAGTTTTGGTTTCAGAAATTTGAAATGGGAAAAATAAGATACATACTTTAGACTATTTCATGTATGTTCTTAGTTGTATTACATCTAGTAAATGTTCAATATAGGGAAGCTATTTATTACTATTATCTGTTAGATAATAAAAGATAAGAAAATTCACAAGAAAAATACAAGAATAGTAAGAAAGTTAACCAGAAACAAAAATGCGGTTGTAAATAGAGAAGGAATAGGAAATTGAGAATAAAAGGAAGAATATATAAGCATAGAGGTTCTTAGAATAAGATATAGCCTCCTGTAGTTCCAGCTACTTGGAAGATTGAGGCAGAAGGAGAGCCGGAGCCCAGTGGGTCCATGCTGGAGTGGCGGTGAGCATGACTCTGTATAAAGAGGATTTCAGCTCAGACAGAATAAAACAGGTAAAAATAAGGAAAGTTGAATTGTGGAAAAACAAATTCAGAAAAAAATAAGAAAGTAATGACAGACTGTAGATACTGGATTGAATTATATTTGTAAATATTTGTACATAAGTCACTGAGTTTTGACAAATCAAATATCATTGATTATAAAATCTCTTTGCAGATTATGTGTAATATATTTGCAATTACATGTTATTATAGTTTTCTTTCATTCATTTTATATGTATATAGTTCACAATTATATAAACAATATTTAATATTTCAAATATCTACTTTTACAAAGAAAATACCAAAATTTACATTCTTCAGATGGTCAAATAATACCTGATACATTTTTTACATTAAGTTTAACTTATTTATTTCTACTTTCTGTTATACAGTTGTCCCAAGTTATAACAAAGACCATGTTTATGATTCTATTATCAGCAGCAGAAAAAAAAGAAAGCCTAGAGAGCCCCTATATAAGTTTGATTAATTGGAGAGAACGTATCAGAAGAATCAAAACACAAAATATAGTTTCCAGGAAGACAGAAGTTACATTTTATTTGAGTTCATATCCATAAAATCTGTTGAAATGTTTGGCATATATGAATAAAGAAATGCAAGAATGAATCAATGAATATACAGGAAGGAAGAAGTGGGAAGGAAACTGACATTTCATGGAATGCCTGCCAGGATGTATTAAGCAATCTTTCTTTGTATGCCATTTAATACTCATAACTATTTTGTTTGATAGGAATTACCCTGCTCATTTTCAGACTAAACTGAAGTTCAGAGACTCTTAGTAATTTACTGAAGGTCACATTGATATTCAGTATTATAATCAAGCTTCCTATTACAGTTCACTAGATTTCAAACCCATTACCTTTCTACTATACTCTGCTACATCTTCAGGACAAAAATATAATTTTTTTTATTTTTTATTTTAAAATGTGGGGCACAGTTAAGGGTTAGGTATACAAATGTGCATCGTTCAGGAACCCTTGTTGATAAGGGGTGTCTCCCCATCCCCAGACAGATATTGACTACTGCTAGTCCCACTTCCCTTCCCCTTCCTACCCCCCCATAGTTTCCCACCACTGTCAGTCCTTTTCTTATAGTATGATAGATGTTCAAGGTCCACTATATGAATGAGAACATGATACTCAGATCTTTGTCTCTGTGAGAGATCACTCAGTATTATAGATTCTAGTTCCATCCCGGTTGCTGCGAAATTCATGATTTTGTTCTTTTTTATGGCTGCGTAGTATTCCATCATGTATATGTACCACACTTTTTTAATCCAGTCCACTTTTGATGAACAGCATGGTTGGTTCCAGGTCCCTGCTATTGTGAGCAATGCTGTGATAAACATACGAGTGTAGGTATCTTTCTGATAGAGTGATTAGAGTTCTTCAGGGTATATTCCCAGTAGGAGAATTGTGGGGTCATATGGGAGGTCGATTTTTAGAGCTTTTAGGAATCGCCACACTGCTTTCCACAGAGGTTGCACTAATTTACATTCCCACCAACAGTGTAGAAGTGTTCCCTTTTCACCAAATCCTCTCCAGCGTCTGTTATTTTTTGAGTTATTGATAATTGCCATTCTGACTGGAGTTAGGTGGTAACTCAGTGCAATTTTGATTTGCATCTGCTTGATGACTAGTGAGGTTGAACATTTCTTCATGTGTATGTTGGCTGCTCGTATGTCTTCCTTTGAGAAGTTCTGTTCATATTTTTTGCCCACTTTATAATGGGGTTGTTTGTTTTTCTTTTCAGCACATTTGAGTTCCTTGTAGATCCAAGATGTTAGGCCTTTGTCAGACCTGGAGTTGACCAATACATTTTCCCCATCTGTGGGCTGTCTCCCTGCTCTCTTGATGGTTTCTTTGACTTTGCAGAAGCTTGTCAGTTTAATGAGGTCCCACTTGTCTATCTTATCTCTTATGGCCCATGCATTTTGGGTATTGCTCAGGAATTGGATGCCAGTTCCAATTTCCATAAGGGTGTGCCCTGCATTTTCTAAGGTTCTTATGGTTTGAGGCTTTAAATTGGGTCTCTGATCCACTTAGAATTAATTTTTGTGTATGGGGATAAATAGGGATCTTGGCTGAGTCTTCTGCATGTGGTCAGCCAGTTTTCCCAGCACCATTTACTGAATAGGTTCTCCTCTCCCCAGTGGTAGGTAGTGAAGGCTTTGTCAAAGATGAGATGGTTGAGAAATTGAAGTTTTGCTTCTGGAATCTCAATTCTATTCCATTGGTCTATATGCCTGTTCTGGTACCAATACCAAGCTGTTTTGATGATTGTAGCTTTATAGTAAAGTTTGAAGTCTGGTAATGTGATATCTCCTGCTTTGTTTTTTTTGTTTGTTTTTGCTGAGGATTGTTCTGGCTATTCTTGGTCATTTGTGTTTCCATATGAAATCCTATATTGTTTTTTCTAGGTCTGAGAAGAATGTTGCTGGTAATTTGATGGGCATTGCATTAAATCTGTAGATTGCCTTAGGTAGGATGGACACCTTCACAATGTTGATTCTTCCAATCCATGAGCATGGGACATTTTTCTACTTGTAAAAATATAATTTTTAGAATTAAATAATTAAGTACTTGTGTAAGCCTCAGAAAATCTACCCTTATTAACAAATATTCAGCAACTCACTTATTATGAAAGATTATTCTCTACATTAATGTAAGTTTTCTTATTCCAAGTAAATTGAATAGAGTGCATAAAGAATTATACAAGCAGTGCTGAAAATAGGTTTTCAGTCCTACTTATGGCATCAGCTAGCAGTATGACTTTGGAAAAGTTACCTAATCTTTACTATTTGAAGGCAAATATTTTATAATATGAGAATTGAATTAAAATGTTCCCAATAATCAGTTTAAAGTATAGCCTTCATCAACATTTTCATCTTGTATATTCAACTATAAATTGTAGTATGCTGCAAACATCTAAGTATCATACATCTTCTTTTTCATTTCCAATGTATTTTACATACTAGTCTGCCACTTGGCATTCTTTCCCTGATGGAAATTCTACCTGTTTCATGGTGTATATTTGCCTTCATGTTGCAAAAAAATCTTGCCCGAGGTGGCGTTTGTGTATAGGGTCACTAAAATTCCTTCTATTTACCTTCTAAAGTCATTAATACTTAAATTATGCTATTGTATGTTCCTTTATTTTCTCATTTAAATTATAGTGTCTATGAAGTATTTAAAACTTGAATTGAGTTGGTAACCAAAATGTAGTGGTGAACAGTAATTTACATTTATTCCAAGTACAGGATATATCCTATACATGTTTCATATATGTTTATGTGTGTTTGTGTATATGTGTGTGCCTATATTTATATATGCTTATATTCCTCTAAGTTGATTAATATATGTGAAAAAACTTATGCTGTGTTAAACTGGACACTACCTCATCTGTATATTCAAATTTAACAAACATTTTGAAGAATGAAAAAATTGAGTTTATTGACTTACAATTAAATTTTATTTCAAATATGAAAGATGTTCAAGATAAAAATATTGTGACTGAAGTTGTATAACATATATTTGATTTTTAAAAATTTTACAATGCATTTTAAAAGAAAAAACACAATTTGGAATTTCAAGACATATTTTTAGTGATGGTATACTTTAATTCTAAAGGCAAGAGTGCAGTGACCTACCAAAATTCATAAAGAGTGGAAAATTGTAATACTATAATTATCATCAATATGTATGAAATTTGATATTATTTAGCACCAGACTGCATATCTTGGCTGACTCTAACATGGCAAACAGGTAAATCCAATTTCTGAGATAAACTACTATATAAAACAATAATAAAAATTAATGTTTTCTTTGAAAAATGCCTATTTAGAATATTTTCTCACTTTATGGTGACATTGCTTGTTTGTTGAATCTATTTGTTTGAGTTTCTTGTATATTCGGGGGATTAATCCCTTGTTAGATGGATATTTGCAAAATTTTCTCCTATTCAACAGATTTCTCTTCACTTTGTTAATTGATTCTTCTCTGTAGAATCTTTTTAGTTTAGTATAGCCTTGTTTGTCTTTTCTGTTGTTGTTTTTGTTGCCTGTGCATTTTTGGTTTTAGTCTCAAAATCAAAAGACATACAAATAGCTAACAGCTATATGAAAGGATATTCAAGATCACTAATTACAAATCAAGACACAATGAGGTATCATCTTACTCTGGTTACAGCAGCTACTAACAAAAAGATAAAAACATAACTGACACTGGTGAGATTGCAGAGAAAAGGGAACAATCACACACTGTTAGTGGAAATGTAACTTCATATATACATTATGAAAAAGAATATGAAGATTTCTCAAAAAACTAAAAGTAGAACTATTATACAATCTAGCAATGGAAAGGAAATCAGCATATCAAAGGAATATATACACCTTTATGATTATTACAGTACTATTCACAATAATAAAGATACAAAATCAGCTTGTGTTCATCAATAAGTGAATAAAGTGAGGTATATTTAAACAATTAAATATTATTCAAGCATAAAAAATGTAATTTTCAGTATCAAAAATGGAGCCATAGTTCATTATGCTAAGGGAGATAAGCCAGTTACAGAAAGACAAATATTGCATATTCTCACTTATACACAGGAGCTGAAAAAGTTAACCCTATGGAGATAGAGAGTAAAATGATAGTTACCAGGGATTGAGATGGTCAATACTATGGTGATCATTTACACATTACTGTTGTCACCTGAGAATTGTTCCTTGTTTTTGAAATCAAGTAAACAGAATATACTATTAAATATGTTAGTGTAAATTAAGCCTAATTCATTTTACATGTAGAGAAAAGTGTAATTTACTTACTAACAGTACAAAAGGAAAAAAAATACTTTGGAAATTTAGGAGACTGCACATTTTAGATCTGGTGGTTGGTAAGGGATAAATGTATTGAGAAAGTGATAACACTTGTTGCCAAATGAACATTCTGAGGTCACTTCTGGAATTTTTATCACTTTTGATTTTTTTCATATTCTACTAGCTGATCCAGAAAGTGTCCTTCTTCTAAATTAAAATAAACATTTTTAAGACAAAATGTGATTTATCAGTACCGTAAAGATTACATTTTCTTTTAATCCTTGCTTTAACCGACTTAGTTAATTGAAAGATAGTTTGAGCCGGGCTGGGTGGCTCAGCCTGTAATCCCGCGCCTATGGAAGGCTGAGGTGAGTGGATTGCCTGTGCCCGCGGGTTCGAGACCCGCCTGGGCAGGCGAGACCTCATCTCTACAATAAAAAAATAAAAATAAAATATCAGCCGGGCATGGTAGCGCGCGCCTGTAGTTCCAGTTACTTGGAAGGCTGAGGCGGAAGGATCGCCGGAGCCCAGCAGGTAGAGGCTGCAGTGACCAGGAGCGGCCACTGCACTCCAGTCTGGGTGACAGAGTGAGACTCCAACTCAAAAAAAAACAAAAAGAAAGATAGTTTGAAATATTTTAATAGATAGTACGTTTATTATTTTCACTTATTAGGTTTATGTGTATTTGCAAATAAAAATTGAACTCTTTGGTTTGTAGTAACTAACAAGGATAATTATGGTATTTCTCCATATATTTCATATAGCTTGTGAAAAAAAAAGTAGCTTAACCAACAACACCCATTTATTATCATGCATCTACGATCAGTCTACTCTGCTCTTGTTACAGAAGAAAAAGCACACACTACAGTGACCTCAGAAGGAGATAAACACCACTGCAGTTCACATACCCACTGTCTCTTTTTGTCTACAGATAAATCTCTGTCAAGGTGAAGTGGGAAGGAAATAGAAAAGAAACGCCAGTAGAGACCCATTTTTCTTATCAAATCCATGAACAAAATACAAAGATTCAGAATCTGAAGTCAGTAGACAGTAAATCACTTCCTAGCTAACTTCATGCTCGCAGAAGCCCTATGAAAGATTATCATACAACAATTCCTTTTATTGCACTTACACAGGGTAGTGATAAGCACAAGATTTTCTCTAACTCATTGCTGAAAAGTTAATGAGTATTCAGATAATAAGTCCATTTTTTTTTTCCTGAAGTCAAATCAGAGAGTTATTTTCTTTCATACTTGGAGTTCAAAGTCAAGTTGGAACCAAAATATTTGAACTAGATAATTTTAATCCTATAGATGTTTTAATAAATGTTTTGTTATTCATTTCCATTTTGAGGGAAAAAATTCACAACAAAGAATTTCTCCTTTGTATGATGCTTTGAGAGCTATTAAATAATCAACTTCAACTAAGGGTTTAACATTTTTGGTCTTTATATGGAGTGTGATTATTACAGGAAGAGTGGTGATACTTAGCCTTGTAGTTAATAGACCTATGTTTATTAGAAAAATAAATGGGTTCAAATGGCATTTAAATAATTTTATGTGTGTTTTAAAATAATCGTGTAACGCCGGGCTCGGTGGCTCAGCCTGTAATCCCGCGCCTTTGGGAGGCTGAGGTGAGTGAATTGCCTGAGCCCGCGGGTTCGAGACCCACCTGGGCAGCGAGACCTCATCTCTACAATAAATCAAAAAAAAAAAAAAAAAATCAGCCGGGCGTGGTAGCGCGCGCCTGTAATTCCGGCTACTCGGAAGGCTGAGACGGAAGGATCGCCGGAGCCCAGCAGGTCCAGGCTGCGGTGGCCGGGAGCGGCCACTGCACTCCAGACTGGGCAACCGAGTGAGACTCTAACTCAAAAAAAAAAAAAAAAAAAATCGTGTAACAATATGCAAGAAAGTAGAGAAATTCAATGTTTTAAAATGGTTCAGAGGTAAGGTGAAAAATGTAACATTTTTTAAAGATGTAAAACTGATTCGTGTATTCTCAGAAACCACTAGATATTCTAATTATAAATTAAATTTGTATTATCTCATAATCTTAATTGTTTTTTCTGTAATATCCATTCCTTGTTATATATCTTCTTGAAACATCCCTTTGTTTATTTTACCAACCACGTAGCTAATGATTAAAAAGGTACTTAACATTTAGGCTTTATAAAAAATAAAATGTCTAAAAAGAAATTATATTCTAATTTGTCTAACAGCATGAAGTCTAAGTCTAGATTCTTTACAAGAAATAATATCCAGATGAGTTGATTCTTGCCCTTGCACCAGAGATAAGCACACAATTCAGTACAGGCCATCAAGTAGGTTTGGTCAGAGTATCTCCAGGGTAGGAATGAAATTAGGCCGAGACACAAAATAATTATTTGTTCCTTGGCTATTTTGTGTTGTCTTCTCATTTTTATCAAATATATGAACAAAAAGAGAAACCTAGAGCTGTTCCCAATATTTTAACTAAAATTTATCTGTACATAAAGTCGCAAGACTCCTATAGTTTTCAGTTTATATGAGTCAATATATACTCTATTTGTGCAAGCAACATTGATTCAGGATTTTGGTTTCTATAAAAGAAAACCACTGTCTAATATAAGAGAAATTCAACTTACATGTAGAATTTCAGGAATGTTAGGAAGTGATAAAAGAGCTTTTGGGGTCTGATTTTAAATGTGATGCTCCCAAGCTATTTTAATTAATTCAACTTTACGTCAGATACAGATTTTTAAAAATTTGGTTACTCAGTTATCACTCCTGTTGGGCAGCATCTATGTTTCCAAGTGAAGAAGCAACTTTTGGTAAGAACAGCTTGTAACTGAAGGAGAAAAGCAAGAATTTTGGCCTAAAGATATAAATCACTCTCCTCGCACATCTTGGTCTTTGTGTAAATGTTCCATTTTTTAAGTTGCATATAAAAATAAGTTGTAAATGTATTTATTTTACTCTTTTGATCAAGAATGTTCCAAAGCACTCTTCTCAGTTGATCAAAAAATAGATGGTAAACACATTTATCTTTAACTTCCTTTCAGTGAATTTGCCAAGGCATGCGAGATATTGCAGACTTATGGTGCACTGTTAAATGAGTATAAATGGCCATTAGACGTTTTGTTTTTATAATGTTTGGGGCATTTGTTATAAAAATATAAGGTAGATCTTTGATCACTTGGTCAATATTTACTGAGTAAATATGAGCTTGATGATATACCTTCTTACTAAATTTTGAAATCTCTATGTTACACTTGAACAGAGCATTTCTTATGTGTACTATTTCCATTTGCTTTGAAAAGATCATAATATCTGGATCAAATGTACTCTTAGAATATTTGTTGTTAATTTCAGCCAGCAAATGCAGCACACTCCACATTGTTATTATTAGCACATTGATATTGTGAGATAGAGATACAGTTAAAATAAACATGTAGAGAAGAATTGCTTGTTGTGCCCTTTAGTGTATTTGTGCACAATATTTTCAGGCAGTAAGGCTGTAAAAATTAAGTGTTTTTAGTGACTAAAAATAAGCTCTGTTAACAGAAATGGGAAGTCAAGCTAAATATATTTAGAAACAAAAACTTTCAATGACAGATTACTGAGTGCCAGTTTGTGCTCTAACTAGAATTCTTTTTTTCTTATTCCGCAACTCCTGTAAAGGGAGATGGATTAAGAACATAGATTACAGGGAAGAAAAAAGGAAAGAAAGAAAGAAAGAAAAGGAATCACACAGAAAGTGATCTGATGTTTGCAGAGAGATCAATCTTAGAAATTTCCTCTCCATGCCTAACCATGGCATCAGAATGAATTGACTTTCTAAAAATTTTGAGAGAAAAGAAAGCTTATAGCACAATAATATAAGAAAGGGATTGGCAGTAGCAGAATAATGCGGGTGGCGGGGATGACACACAACATGGATAAGGGTATCTGATCTCAAAACAGGTGAAGTAGGGAACAAAGGTAGGTCCAAACTTTATTTGGAACCATGACCACTTGTACACATTTTTAAAATAAAAAATATATCAGAATTCCTTTAAAAAATGACTATAGTTCCACTTTCAAACTTAAAAATATTAAAAATAATTATTTAAAATCTTCAAATATCCAAACAGCGCTCAAATTTCCTCATCTGTCTCATAATTTTTGTCTTTTTGTGGTGTGTTTGAATACAGATTGTAATAAATTCTATATGTTACAGGTAAAAAAAAGAAAAAGAAAAGAAAACTTGGGATTATTAGAATAAAACTTTTATAGGTCATTAATTTAAACTGGTAAGGATGGTCCAGTTCAGGTATATGATTTTTGGGGAAAGGTGAGATTTGTTAAGGTCTTAATACTGTGTTTCTGTAGCTGGGTTCCTCAGTCAGGATTCAGTCAAGGGAGCAGAGTTATGTTATGTTACAGAGCAAGTGTTATGGAATGAGAAATTCACTATACAAATTTGACTTTTACATTTATGCTAGAAGTTTGGATAGCAAAAGGCTGGAAGGGGAATTAGAGAAACAGAGAAGTCACTAATCAATCAACCTGAAAAGATAAGCATGCCCAAGCACAAATGTGGGTCTGACAAAGAGAAACTCATGGTGAGAGCTACAAAAAACTGGTGCCTTTGTGTAGCTGACATCTTTTGGGTCCACAGTCAAGCATATGACTATGAGTTTGGAGTCCCCATAGCAAACCCGTATTTAGTCATTGGAAAGAAGAGTTGAGGAAAAGTTGAATCCCATAGATATGTGAAGCCGTTAGAGAGTAATAGCCTCTGCTTCATTACGTTTTCCCAAATCTCACACACTCTCTGCTTTTAGCCAACTTTAAACTAGGACATATTTCCAGCTTAATGAAATCAACAAAACACAAAGTATTTCCAAGATCCTGGCCCCTTGGAATATCAAGTTGTCTAAAACTATCCTTTAGAGTAGGAAATCATCTAAAGAGATTGTACAACCTTAAGAAATGTATGCAGAATGGCATATATTCATAAAGAAGACATGCAAAACTTTAACACAACTAAAAACAATCAATTTTGACCAAAATCTTGGTGTTTGTATAAGCCCAGATTTTGAATGTGACTGTGAAAAGGTGGTTCATAAAAAATTCCTCCAGTAAAAGTCAATGTCATGCACAAAAACAAATTACAAATAAGTAAAGAAGAGCAGTTTGTAATGAGAGAAACTTGCACTTAGCAGCAAAAACATAAAGAATGAATGAACAAAAGCAAAGAGACTGAGATAGATGAAAGTTACATACAGTAGTAACAGCAGTAGAAACTAAAGAGAAGTAGCAGATATTACATGTCATGAAATTAGAGCATAGGGATTCCAAGAGACACTGAGGCCAACACACTTTTAAATATTGTTTATCTCAGGAAAAAATTACTAGTTTGGAAGGACAGTACAGATTCCACGAACGGAATGACAAAACAGAAGACTAGGAGTAAAACAACAGTGTAAAACATTGCCTCTTGTTAGTTATCTTTTCCTATAACAGTTTGATAGTTTTTGAAAAAGATAAATGAGCAACTAAACAAGAAAAAAACTATCAATAGAAAATATTTACATAATATATATCTTTCCATATTAAACTTTTAGTTAATTTACCATCATTCATTCTTGTTATTAGAGATAATTTCAGAATTTACATTTGATTCCTAATTTTTAATGTTTTTAAATTTTTAATTTGAGGCCAGACTAAGTGGCTTGGCCTGTAATCCCAGCACTTTGGGAAGCCGAGGCGAGTGGATTGCCTGAGTCCACGGGTTCGAGACCCACCCTGGCAACTTGGCAAGACTTCATCTCTACAATAAATCAAAAAAAAAATTTTTTTAATTTGAAAAAAATTATTTGTTGGAAAAAAAAATCCTTCATCTAAATGGAACTAACTAATCATTTCAAAATAATTTTGATGTACTCATTGGTAATTTCTAAATAACTGGTACATTGACATTTAACTGATTCAAACATGAACTGGTCATAGTGGGTATGTCTCTTAAAAGACAATTTTTTATGTGGTGCTGCATATTGTCAGTTGAAAACTGTCATATGTCATCAACTCTTCCATCCTCTCTCCTTTATCACAGAGGCTGGAATATTAATGCCACATTTATAATTCTCTCTTGCAAGTTGAGTTCTATATCTATTTAAACCTTATAAATAAGAACTACTGTCACGAGATTTGAAAGAAATTGAAGTTTAGAACATTTTCTTGCACTTTTGATGCCTGGCAATTGAGTTCTGGCATGTATGAGTATTTGCAGCTGATTCCATACTTTTTAATGTAGTCACAAGTTTCATAGATGTGAGTCAAACATAGAGGATGCAGTTGTGAGAGCCATACCTAAAGCTTTCTTACCATCTATGTATATCTCTTTTTTCAATCAATATTGTAATAAAAATTTTCTCTATTTAATTTTTCTGGTTGAGTACTTATTATTCTTGCACTGGTTTTTACATTAAACCCTAGGAGATAGGAGCCTCTTTAAATCATTACTTGTTCACAAATATAACAACTGAAATCCTAGCCAACCATCAGAAGAAAAAATTAAATTATGAAGGTTTTAATATAATGTTTATTTCAAGGGAAATGTTCTGTTGAATTGTAAGATAGTAACTGCATGGGACTATAATTCAAACATCAACATAACATAAGAACATAGACTACTACCTTAAAATATATGACTTTGCCTCAACTTCCCCAAATCTCCTGTGCCTGCACTTATAAATAAAATGAGGCATATGAGGACATATTGGAACACTTTTAGGCAATAATTATGAGTTACTTTAAATAATTATTTAGTATGTTTGAAGTTATTCAAAGATAATATGATAGTATTTCCCGCCCAAAATAATGTGTAGATGCTTTTGGCTCTGCAATTGTAAACAAATAAAAAAATTGGGAAGACATTTAAAATAAGTCAGTTATTTGTGAAAAACTATTATGTGTATTTTTCTTACTATGATAATGTCTCATTTATGTTTAACATTAATGACTCATTTGATATTGCTAATAAGCTTATTTCTACTTAGACTATATACTCACATTCACTTTATTCCCTGTGTTTATTCAGTTTAAATTGATAATGTTTATCAACTAAAGATTTTGTCTTACCATACATTCTGAGCAAGAAACTCAGCACATTGTCAACTCACAGAGAGCAGTTGATGGGATATGCAGTTGGTTTTGTTGAAGTCCTGGTATTTGGTGTGTAGAAAGCCCCAGTTCCATGTAAGCCTACTGTCTTTCCCTTCTCTCCTCCATCACTGCCCCTTCCACTACCATGTTGCTACATCTGTATAACTACATTTCTACTAACCTGTATTTCTCTGTTCAGCACATGTATGCTCAAATTCTGGTACTTCACCAATCAAAGGTAAGTTTATTGGAGCCCTGACACTCAATCCTCCTTTCCCCCAAATTGGGTGTCCTCAGCAACGCCCCTATTCTAACCAGGCTGGTACCCTATTACCTGTCTGATTCCAAGAATTGCTTGTCACCTGTGTTCACACTGTATCGTTTCTCACCATACTTAATGGGTTTCCTCAGGTCTCCAAGGCTGCCTGAGCCAAGCCAGAGTTAAGCATGAACTCCTGGAAGCAATACAACTCTGAGGTGCCATATGTTTCTGCCAAACATGACCTCCTTAGTCAGGTTACAGCTATCAGTCTTTTCGCTGCTCCATCCCATCTGCTTCAGTGCCTCTCTCGCCTCTTCTGTTAACACTGCAGTCTGAAAGCTCAGCTTTACTCTGCTGGACGTGATGAAAGCATTTCAGTTTTTCCTCTCTACAGATCTCATAAATCTTACACCATTTGAGAGCAAGATAAGCAGCTTTCAAGCATTTAAAAATGTACTTATATGTTTTTCTGGAAGTGAGGTTTTTATTCTGAACAATTGGAAGTTTATAGGGAAGCTAAATAATTATCAACAGATTGTATCAGACTATTTCACATTCTAGGAGTAAAAGAAATATTGATTAAAAGGACTTCTAAGCTGTTGTACAACGTACACGCTCTTTATTGTTGCTGATTTCTCAACAAATCTCCCTGACCTGTTATTTCAATGAAAACAGTTTTTCCAGAAGTTTTACATTGATCAAAAACACAGGATAAAGGAGTATTAGATGTCCTCATGTGTAATGCCTGCTTGCTTCACACATTTTTTCTTTGAAAGAAAAATCCCCTTATAATGTATTAAGAGCAATCAATCATAATGAACTATTTGTGTTTAAATTAAAGCTATATTTTGCATACTGGGAATTGATTTTGCTGACATATCAATAATAACTAAAACCTTTAAAACTGAAAATGCATTCATTAAAGAAAATAGGCAAAATAAATGAGGTACTAGTTCCATATGAATATTAATTGCTACATAAATACTTTGAATAATTAAAAATAATCTATGTTTATTCTGCTTTCTTGGTGTTCCTTTCTCACTTTCTAAAATTCAATACATTAGAAAAATAACGTATATGGTTGTTTATAGTCCTGAAATTCTATAGCTCCATAAGTCCAAAATTAGCTCAGATTTTATAAACATAATTCAGAAAAATATCTCAAAATATGGTCTTGTAGAATAATAAATTGCTCTCTTTTTATTCAAATTTAAAAGTGTTTTATTTGAAAATCTGCATAATTAACTCTCATTTTAAAAATTGAAAACAACCAAATAAAGCATCAATTTATCTTCAATGAAAATAAAACTGAACATTAAGCATCCTTCCAAAATCTGTACACACTTTGAATATGCTATAAAATAATGAATGAAAAAACTTTTTAAAAAAATTTCTCTATTGTGTTGTGTAATAAAAATTAGATACTCCTGAATGTGAGTCTTTAAATATAAATTCAATTTAGTTTAAACAATGTTAAAATGCAGAAAACATGTTGAGTCTTTTTTTTTTTTTTTTTTTTGAGCTGGAATCTCACTCTGTCGCCCAGACTGGAGTGCAGTGGCCACTCCTGGCCACCGCAGCCTCGACCTGCTGGCCTCCGGCGATCCTTCCTCCTCAGCCTTCCGAGTAGCTGGAATTACAGGCGCATGCTACCATGCCCAACTAATTTTTTGATTTATTGTAGAGATGAGGTCTCGCCTGCCCAGGTGGGTCTTGAACCCGCGGGCTCAGGCAATCCACTCTCCTCAGCCTCCCAAAGGCGCAGGATTACAGGCTGAGTCACCGAGCCCGGCTTGATTCTTTAATCTATTATTTTTTACCATTGTGACAAGGTCACTATAAATGTCAAATAAGGAAATAACTATCAATATAATATACTTGTCTATAACTTGGACTCTGGGCAATCTTAAAATAAGTTTTAGTTGAGGAAGCTGTGGTTGAGGGAATATGAGATGTGGAATAAGTTGACAAAATCTGGTTTGTTTTCCATCTCCAGTTGTCTGTATAAACTTGATTATTCTTTTAAGAATCTACCCTCAAATATTCCACAAAATGGGTGGGATAAACTGCAAATCCACATAGTCCCATTCATCTCTAAAATCTTTGTATTCCTATGAGTTTAAGGACAGATGCAACGACATGGTTATCTAAACCAAAAATAAGGGCACGAGACCATGATGAAATACTATATTCTCTCCATTTGTGAGAAGCAGTTAAAATGTGATTGAGATGCCAAAATGATGTATGTGAAAAAGTGGTAAAACAGTTCCTGGAACACAATAAGCACTCAGCAAATATTAGCTTCTATTATTTCCACTATCTTCACACACTGGCTAGGATGACTTCACAACACTAAATTTTGATGGAAGGAAAGTGCCAGGATGATTCTGGAGAGAAGTCATTGTAAGAGAAGACCATACATACCAACTTGTACTGCATTGTAACTGACCTGTGGCCTCTGATATTCTTGTCTAACATCTCTATGTCCTGTTCTATTTCTAGTCTGTATCTGTATTTACTTTTTAAACATATGCATATATTTGCTTCTTTTTTAATAGACGTAATTTTAATGATGTGGTGTACAATTCAGCATTAGGTAGACAAGTGAACATCATAGAAGTAAAATTTGGACGACCCTTTGGTCCACACTTTGCCTGGTTTGAGATGGGCGACCTTATTGATGTTGTGCCCTGCCCTGGCAGTATCCTGCCACTGCCAATGCCTTTCCTGTAGTATTATATAGTAAATGTTCAGGATCCGCTTATGAGTCAAAACATGTGACACTCTGTTCTTTGTTTCTGTGATAGATCACTGAGTATTACAGACTCTAAAGCCTTCCCAGGTGCTGCAAAGTTCATATGTTTGTCCTAATTTATGACTGCATAATATTCCATTGTGTATATGTACTGCATTTTTTTTTTATCCAGTCAAGTTTTGATGGGCAGAGTGTTTGGGTTCATGTTTTTACTATTGTGAATAGTGCTGCAATAAACAGGCATGTGCAGGTATTTTTTGTGTAGAATAATTTTAGTTCCTCCAGGATATTCCCAGTAGGGGATTGCTGGGTCATATAGAAGGTCAATTTCTAATTCTTTTAGAATTTGCTACACTATTTTCCATAGAGGGTGAACTAGCTTGCATTCCTACCAGCAGTGTAGAAGTGGTTCCTTTTGTCTGCATTCCTGCCAGCATCTGTTGCTTTCTGTTTTATTAATGATGACCATTCTTACTGAGGTGGTATCTCAATGTGGTTTTGATTTACATTTCTCTGATGATTAGTGAAGCTAAGCACTTTTTCATGTGTCATTGGTTGCTCAAATATCTTCTTTAGAGAAGTGTCTATTCATGTCGTTTGCCCTTTTTTTTTGAGTTGGAGTCTCACTCTGTCACCCAGACTGGAGTGCAGTGGCCGCTCCCGGCCACCGCAGCCCCGCACTGCCGGGCCTC
>NW_007253298.1:303300-332283 GCF_000164805.1 Carlito syrichta
GACAGATATACAGTTGGCAAATATTTTTCCCACCCTCTTGATGGTTTCTTTTGCTTTGTAGAAACTTTTCAGTTTCATAAGTTCCCACTTGTTTTATCTCTTATAGCATGGACATCTGGGGATTTGCTCAGGAGTTGGTTGCCTACTCCGATTTCTGTAAGGGCATCTCCTGTGTTTTCTAAGATTCTTATAGTTTGAGGTTTTATGTTTAAGTCTTCAATACATTTAGAGTTGATTTTTGTTTATGGTGATAGTAGGGGACCTGTTTCAATCTTCTGCATGTAGTCAGCCAGTTTTCCCAACACCATTTACTGAATAGATTCTTTTCTCCCCAGTGGTTGTTTGTTGCTGGAGGCCTTGTTGAAGATGAGTTGGTTGAGAAATTGAGGTTTTGCTTCTAGAATTTCTATCCTGTTCCATCGGTTCATTTGACTGCTCTTGTACCAGTATCAGGCTGTTTTGGTTATTACAGCCTTACAATAAAGTTTAGAGTCTGAAAGCATGATACCTCTGGATTTGTTTATTTTGCTAAGGATTGCTTTGACTATTTGTAGTCATTTATATTTTCATATGAATTTCTATATTGTTATTTTCAGGTCTGAGAAGAATGATGTTTGTAATTTAATGGGTGTTGTGTTGAATCTGTAGATTGCCTATGGTAGGATGGATATCTTAACAGTGTTAATTCTTCCTATCCATGTGCATGAAATATTTTTCCATTTTTGTCTTCTTGGGCTTCTTTAAGCAGTATTTTCTAGTTTTCATTATGAAGATTTTTCATTTCTCTGATTAGGAAGATGTCAAGGTATTTCATTTATTTATTTATTTATTTATTTATTGTGACTGGGATTGTGCTTTTTATTTGGTTCTCTGTCTGTCTATTGTTGGTATATAAAAATGTGACTGTCTTTTGCACACTAGTTTTGTACCCTAAGACTTAAGTATCACCTTTCATTGAAGACACCAGAGGATAGCTTCACTGGTAATCATTCTAAATAATTTTGATTTTATATGGCTGACAGAAAAGACTTAAAAAAAGAAAGTAACCTGAGCAAAATATAAACTCAAGAAACTTCTTGTGATCAAATTTCTAGTGTTCATTTCTGAAACATGATTCTTAATAAAAACACAATCTATGTAAGTGCATATCAGAATAAATTGTGAGAATTTTTCAAGCTACAAGTATGCTTGCTTCTTATACTATTGGGTGAGTAGATATAATGCACGGCAAGTCTTTGCTCTTTGTCTTTTCTGAATATTACTTTTATTGCAGTCTTTGAGTTATAGTGAGAGTATGATGTGACATTCAAGTGAGGATAAATAATAGCATAAATGGTTGGAAAAATAGCATACTGCTAAATTTCTTTTTAACTTAATTTATTTAGTGGTACAAACTGGGTTTAGTTACACAAACATACTTCATGCAGGTGAAGTTTGGATTTCCCACTGGCCCTCATTTCCCCTACGTTTAGAACCAGGTACCCTTTGTGATGGTATGTGTCCCCTCCCTCCCCCCTCCTTCCCCTGGCAGTGTCCATTGGCTGCAGAATCCTCCCTTGTGCTGGTGTGATTAATGTTCAGGTCCCATTTAAGAGTGAGAACATTTGGTATTAATTTATTTGTTTCTAAGATCACTATGAAAGATCACGATGTATGATGGTCTCTACCTCCATCCAATTGGTTGTGAATTTCATGATTTTATTCTTCTTCATGGCTGCATAATACTTTATCATGTATATGTACCAGTTAATCTGATGTACCACTTTTCATTCTCAAAATGCATCACCTTTTCAAGCATATTTCATAAGTATTGATGCATATTTCATAAGTTTTGACTTTAATGCATTTACTAAAGATGTGCTACCGAGAGTTGAATGAACTGACAGCTTTAAATCTCACTTTTTCCAACTTGGTAAATTTGGGAATGTAGCATTCAAGCTACCTGAGGTAGACGTGTCTAGCAGACAATTGTTATACATGTCTAAAACATAGGCCCACGTCAGGGTTACTAGTACAAGGGAAAATTGCTTTAAATTACTCAATTAATTTAATTACTTGTTTTAAATTTCCCCAGAGACAAATTAATTCTAATATTTGAAGATGCTTGACTGAGAAAACAAGACAAATTATATGACCCCTTGAAGACATAGACATGATTGTGAAAGACAGATTTTAATAATAGATGACTATGAAAGATATTTTAGAAAAGAGTGACTAGAAAAAATGTCAAAAATATTGAAGAGAAGTGGAGCAAGCTTCTACTGTAAATGGAACTTTGATTCAGAATTCAAGGGTCACACCACCAGACTCATTAGCATTAATGAGTCTCATTTGTTGTCAAAATTAACCAGATAAATCATTCACCAACCATCATGAATTTTCACTTTATGTTTGTGGAGTGGCCGAATAAAGTATACACATAATAAAAGTGTTATGATTAATATTTCTGACCTCTAAAGCCCTTAACCACAAACAAAATGAAATTAAATGCTTTAAAAGGAAGGTACTGTAGGGACAAATTATCCAAAATTGTTCAACATATAAACCAAAAGTTATCTGGCAGAAAAAAATACATTTGTCATTCTTCTGCCCTTAGTAAGTCATGACTGGTCAGTAATTTACTAACAGAAAAGAAATTCTAAATTATAGTCCTCAACATTTCTAACCTCAAGGACTTTCTGTTTGTGTGTTTCTGTTTGTGTGTGCTTTCACCAATTCGGTAACCAGATATGAACAGCGAGTCCTAAGATAAATAGCATTAAATTTTTAACATGTCTAATATCTAAACAACATTATTATTGGGCAACATATTTTAATCACACAATTACTAAAAAGAAGAGACTTTTCCATATGAAGCAATCAAGTAAACACCAATTGTGGACTCGTGCATATTTTAGAATCTGTTATAATTAATCTGTTTTTTTTTCTTTCCCAATATTGGGTGGCTTAGTCACTCATCTCCGCCTGCTATGCAGAAAGCCACAAATGCTTAGGTGTCTCATTTTGCTCTTAGTCTTTTCTGAGTCTATTAAAATGTGAACTACACATGAATTTTAAATTCTAGTAGTCATTTAAAAAACTTTTTTTACAGTAAAGTGTTTTTAAAACTAGACTATTTTATAGAACAGGTTACAACTTAAAGAAAATCTAAGATTATAATGCAGAAACAATAAAAATTGCTGAGTCTCTTAGAGATTTTATTTAATCTGTAGGTCAATTTGGGTGGGAATATGTTTACCATATTTAGTTTTCTGATTCATGAGTATGGAATTAGAAATTCCATTTATTAAAAAATATTTTTTTGCTTTTAACAGTTTTTTAGTTTCCACAAAATAAACTGCAATTTTTGTTCAATTTAAATCTAATTATTTTATTTATTTTGCTGTTATAATAAATGAAATTTTTCTTAATTTCTTTTTTGGAATGTTCATTATGAAGTGCAGATATACAATTGATTTCTGCATATTGATCTTGTATTCTTTCCTCTTGCTGAATTTGTTTATTAGTTCTAATTTTTTTGGTGAGTTGTTTAGAATTTTCTCTATATAGCACTACATTATCTGCAAGTAGAGATAGTTTTACTGTTTTAAAATGTGAATGTCTTTTATTTATTTTTTTTTCTGGCTTAATCATCCTGGCTAGAAAATCATTTTATCAGTTAGGTTATCTGGTTATTCAGATATGCACAACCAGAACCAGTAGGAAAACAAAACCTCTCTCTCTCTCTCTCTCTCTCTCTCTCTCTCTCTTTCTCTCCCTCTTCTCCACTTTTGTGTGTGTGTGTGTGTGTGTGTGTGTGTCTGAGAAGAGATTTATTACAAGGAACAAACTTACATAATTGTGAAAGTTGGCAACTATGATATATGCATACAGGTCAGGAGGATGAAAACTCTAGCAGTAGCTGTGTTATAGTATTACACATAGAATTGCTTTCTTCCTTGAGAATCTCCAGGAAGATTTGTTTTTAAGCTTTTTCAACTGATTGAGCTTTTTCAACTGATTGAGCTAACATATTAGAAAGAGTAATTGTTACTGAAAACCAGCTGACTATAGATTTTAACCACATCTACAAAATACCTTCACAGCAACATATAACTTAGTGTTTGATCAAATCGTTGGACACTGAGACTTACCCAACTGATACATTAAATCAATTATCACAGTACCCATACACATATCTTATTTCAATTTTCTACTCTTTAAAATGGATATAATAATACCTACCATGTTCATTTTTAGTGAAAAAATAAGCACATATCTACTGCTCAATAAATATTACTTACCCTCTTTCCTGTATGTTTATATTTTCCTCTATGCATTCATTTAAATTATTCCCTCATTTACCTCATTTATATCCCAAACAAAATTTTTTTAAGTCATTTCATCATTATGTGCCTAGACTTTTAAAATATATCTTCAGGTTTACATAACCACACTCATAACTTTTGACCAGACAAATCACCACAAATGTAGCTCTGTTTACATGCTTATTTTATTATAAAAATATTTAATATCTACCACCCCCTACCCAAAACCCTATACTTATTAAGCTGAGAAAAAAATAATGGCATTTCACCATACAACTCCTATCCAAAGTTTTATTTATTTTTTTATTCTAACATTTATGCCATAGTTTCCGATTAAAAACCAAAAAAATACATATATTGTTTTCAGGGAGGTCCTGCACTACATTACTTGGACAACTTGTCAGATACTGGGTCCCCCAAATGAAATACTCTTTCTATTTCAATCTGACCACTGTTCTCCCTCCAGAAGACAGTATATTATGTATAAATTTACAAATTGCAATTCCTTTTTATTATACAATGAGCAAAAGTGACACTCTGGTAAATTCTATTCTACTCATTTTAGATAAAGCATTCCCAATCGAATGATAATTTATCTTAAAAGAAACATGACTATTTTCTTTTTGTTAGAGCATCTTAGATTGTTTTCCCCTTTGAGAGAATTTGACCCTGTATAACTTATTTCTTTACCTTGTTTGACCATCTGATTGTATTTATTTGAACTAAGATTTCTCGATCAAATAAATATATGACTGTGTGAAACTCTCAAAGATGTGTAAATTACAAATTTTGTATTATAGGACATTGGTAAGATTAAAATAGCACATTATTACAGAGATAAGGTCAATGAACATTAATAGAATGAACAGAGGTTCCAGTTTGAAGTGAGTTTTGACTGGAATGAAGGTTACTATTACTTGTATCTTCATTACATTTGAATGTAAATGAAGTTGAACAGGCTGAGCAGAGAAAGAAGCCTGAAGTGTGAGTGAGGTTATATACAGCATTTTAGATACCAATATGTCTTAGTAGCACAGTTTCACAATTTTAAGGACTAAAATATTCATGTCTAAATACAGAGAAAGGATATAAAAAAAACTTTATTCATAGTGAGTACAAATGACTATCACATATAGAGTTTAGTAGTATAAATAATGGATAAAATTCTTATAATTTAATAAGTTTTTAATGCTAAGAACTTTAAACATGTCTCTAACTGAAAATTTAATAAATCTTTTAAAATAATTTTTTAATGTAGCAATAATCTCATTTATAAATCTTGTTATTCCCCCCCAGTTCTATAGAAATTACATTTTTTCAATTTCCCTGAGTTTATCTATCTACTTTAAATATATGTGTGTACATGCAATCAATAACTTGTATTATAATTATTTTATATTCAGTTGCTTTAATTATGGTTGAAAGTTCTTTGGATTCATGAGAGAAACATTCTAAGATCAGTTCAGCACAACAAAAACTTAAAGATTTAAGTAGTAAGTTAGAAATTAAAATGCAAATGCAACTCTCACTGATTCTATAAATAAAGATTTTATATTCTGAAAACGTGTACTAGGAAGTAAAGCCATTTTGCTCCCCTCATTCAAAGTCTTACCCTTTATGGACCTCACTATGCTATTTATCCTTAAAATCTGAAACTGGTCACATATCATCTATAAATACCATCTTTGTTACTTTTCACTATTACCTGTAAACCCAGTGCTCACAACTTTACATACTTACCTGTGGGGGGTTAACCCCCGCAGGTTTTGGGAAGTCCCTGGAAAGATGCAACGGCATCGGCGAAACTTGAAGGGATAGATAAGAAAAGAGAGAAAGAAAGAGACTGGACTCTGTCTAGTGCAGAAGCCAATTTTGTAGGAGTGATAGATATTAAAAAAAAGGAAGATTGAGGGATAGATATAAAGAGAAAGAAAGAGAAAGAAAGAAAATGGACAACTGTTCAACGGATTGAGCAGAAGCCATTTAATGGGACCAACTGTAAGTCTTTTATCCCAAATTTCACAGGTTAAATCACAAGACTTTCACGTGAACATAAAGCCAGGTGAATGAGGGGCGTCCCCCACCCACCAGGTGTTTCCTCAAGTATAAGGAAGGACAATTCCAACTAAATCACAAGATTATTACGTGAAAACAAAGCCAGGTGGATGAGGGGCGTCCCTCACCCACCAGGCATTTTCTCAAGCATGAGGAAGGACAATCCTAAAATTATCTCACTGTTCTTTATGCTTGGCTAATGTTTCTCAAAAGCAATACAACAATTCTAACATCATAATATTTTAATAACAATAACTTTTAAAGTTTATGTATACACAACACCTGATTAACTTAAATCCTAATACCTTTTTATTCTGTGCTAATTTTATCTACACTATAGAAACTCTTAATTATAGCTCAAATCAGTTCCTAAAGAATGTGGCCCAGTCCAAAGATTATGCTGGGCTGTTTTTAGGAACAATTGATTACAATCTCTTAACAAAAATGGCTATTCTAAAATCCTATACATCTATCTTAATTTTTATGAAGTTTTAATTCTTAATCCTAATATATAAAGTTGATCATCAGCAATAAAGCTTCTAATATAAAACCCAAATATAAATTGTAAATTGTACTAAGGCCAAAACCACAATAGTAGAAAATGGGAAGCATAAAATTTCTAAAGTTAGCTGTATTCTTATTAAACCTCAAAATGATCATGTATGATCATGCTTGAACTAACATAATTCCCTGACGTAGCGTGACCTATTCTACAATATTATCTATGAGTTAAATAATTCAATTTTTATAATAAGTAGAAAAAACCTACACTAACTGTATCTAAAACCAGTTTAAAAGAATGCAGTCCAAAGTACATGCTGGGCCCTTAGGAATATGGCCCAGTCCAAAGTTCGTGCTGGGCCATTTCTGGTAACTCCAGATAATCATCTATGCCATCTAAAGCTGAAAACAGCTCTCCATGTGTATATACTAATTCTACAAATATACTTTTAAATCTTAGAAAGAAGATTGTACCATATAAAAGGCTCCCAAATGTGACCTGAGTTTGAATTATATCTAATACCTAAGCTGAAACCACAGTTGATGGGAAACAGGAACAATGAGTTTCTAGAGTGAGCCATGCCTGTCACAGTCACAGAGACTTCAGTTTAGGAAGGCAGAGATCCTTTAGGCTAAAATGAAAAAAGGAGGAGGTAATGGGGTCAATAGCTCCCAAACACATCCTAGTGGTCTCAGGGTCTATGGCCCACCTTGATCCCTAACGTTCAGGTGGGCCTCTGTGGCCGGCTCCCCACACTTACCCACTGAACTTGGGCTTGACCAGATTTTAATTAGTCTTCTCTGCCCATGTGCTCTTAAATTTTGGTTTACCCCCAAATTGTGCAAGCATTAAGCACTAAGGTGCAGAATATTCCCCTCAGCAGCAAATTCTGGCAATCAACCAACTGTACTGATAAACAATTTGTGTTGGTACTTCTTGATTTGGCACCTGTTCACTCCAAATGCTTGTCTTCATTCCCCTTAAAGAATAAATAACAATATAAACTTCACCAAAGCATATAATTTGAAGCAACAAGAAACCAATGATGAAGAAAAATATTTTTTAAAGACAGAAGACAAAAATGCCATGCCTCAGAGAAAGAAAGATAAGAATTACATACAACTTTTCTTCAGAAATCATGCAAGCAAGTAGAAAGTGGAGTGAATACTTAAGGTGTGGAGAGAAAAGGGAAAAAGAAAACAACAAATTAGAATTATAAATCCTGTGAAATTCTTCTTCTTCCAAAAAAGGAGAGAGTTCCAGTAAGATGGTGATGGCACAGGTGGGACTGTGAGATACTCTGAAGGTGAGTCCCTATAAAGATTCTTACTTTCCGCCCCCCCCCCCACCCATCCACCATCAGCTGTACCAGTCCGAGACCTGAAGGTCCCATGCACGGCCAGCTACCGCAGTCCCTCTGCCACTACTGTTCCACCTCAGGCGGCCCCGGGCCCTGGCCGAGTGGAGCTCCCAGCTCCGTCCCTGGCTACACCATCTCACCTGGCCCCAAGTCACCCACCACCATCTGTGGAGGCCCTCAGATAATGCCTTATGGAGAACTGGGTTCCCTTGCTGGTTATACTGATCTGCCCAGCACCCAGCCACTGCCAGATCCCTCCCTGGCTGGGTGCCCAGCCCAGTCTGGGGCCATAGCAGCCCGTGGAGGCCCTCCACACCTGCCCCTCAGAACTACAAGCTCCATTTCCACCTGGGGTGCCCCACCAGGTCCAAGGCCATCACTGCCAATGCAGGCCCCCAGCACCTGTGCCTCTGAACCCTGTGCAGCTACCCAGACTGAAGCATGCAAAGCTGTGGCTGATGCTCAATTCTCGAAGTTCCAGGCCCCTGCCCTGGGTTCTGGGTCCCCGCCCAGCCCCATTTCAAGCCACCATTGCCCAGGGAGGCTCTAGGTGCCCATCCCTCAGAGATACCATCTCCATTCCTGGCTGAAGTGCCCTATGGTAGGCACAAAGCCACTGCCACCACCCGTCACCTGCCCTTTGGAGCTCCAATCCCCGCTCCGGCTGAGGTGCCTAGCATTCTTGCACTCCACTTCACCCAACTTGCCCCTGACTACAGTGGACCAGAGAATACCTGGAGCCCTGTGACCAGGCAGATACTTGCAGTGACTCACCCATCCAGCTCTTCCTAACCTCCAATCAGGGAGCTAAGACCCCATAGTTGTGTAAGGGAACACTACATCTTAAAGAGGTGCTGAACAGCTGCTCTCAGCATTGGCTCCAGCCCAGGGAATTCTGGGCTCCCTCTCCTACCCCAAGCCACTGGTGGCACACCAAATTCAGTGCCCAGCTATATCACTGATTCCCAGTGCCTGATGCCAGACACACACCACCATAACCCACCATAGTGGATCATCGACAGACCAAACAAGTGGAGAGAAAGGATGAATGGAAAGAAAGGATCAGTTAAAGAGAAGCCACCCACCGCAGCCATTTTCCAGGCAGAGATTTGCATTGCCCCACCTATCTATGAGCAGCCTCCATCCTGGTTTCTAAGGTAACCTCGTCAAACAGAAGACAAAAGATGCTCCCCTATGCTGAATCAGACACAGGCAACTCAGTCCTGTGGCAGACCTCTCAGGCAGCAAGCCAAGGGAACCATCCCAACCTATGAGTAAGTCTATCTACCTGCAAACGGAAAAGGCTGGAGATCAGAGCTGAAGAGACTTTAGACACTCAGGAAAGACTCCAGAGCTACTCTGGTTTCTTATTTTGATTTTTTATTTTATTGTTTTGACTATTTGTTTTGCTCACTTTTGTTTGCTTTTTGAGTTAGACTGTTTATGTTGGGGAAAAGCACATCAAAAGTCATGAATTTATTGGACTGCCTGTGATTACTGGTATGCTTTAGGGAATCTTGTTTGTTTGTTTTTTACTCTTTCCTGGCCTTGTGTCTCTTTTCATCCATTAGTTGGTATGTATGTCTGTTTTCCCTCTTACTCTTCTCCCTCTCCAACTTCCTTTTGGCCCCCCACCCCTTTTACAATTATTTTCCTTTTTCTTACCTCCTTTGGTTCCAGGGAGTAAACCTAAACCCCACTGTATGGACAGATTCTAAGGCAGTGGGAAGTGGGTTCCAGTGTGCCCATACACCTGTTGATTGATACTGGGATCTGCAGATGATTCTGAATCACAACCTCCTCAATTAAATCTCAGAACTGCAAAAAGTGCAGCCCCAACCAACAGTCCAGCCTCAAAAGTGAGCAAAAGCCAGAGGATGCTTATAAGAAAGAATAAGAGATTTAACAAAAAAGAAGTAAAAGCAACCCCACATTCCCTGAAAAACAGAATTAAAGAAGGAGAGGCAAAGGGGGAGATAAAAATCTACACAAATTAAGAAAAACCAAAAGAAGAATATGAGTCTCTCACAGACCCCTGAGAGGTCAAACACTGAGAAAACTGACTTTGGAATGCAAAATAATGAAGAGCCCCCAGAATGACTGGTTTCAGACTACAAACACAGATATAAAGACATTAGTGGAGAGATTAAAAAGAATTGAAGAGAGACAACAGGAAACTAGGAAGGAGTTGATAACTGAGATAACAGTAGTAAAGAATACTGTGAATGAAATAAATAACAAACTAATAAGTATGGAGAGGAGAATTAGCTTAGCAGAAGAAAGAATCTCAGAACTTCAGGACCAAAATATAGAACTAACCCAAACTGTCAAAAACATAGAAAAGAAGCTTAAAAAGACAGAACAAAACCTTCAAGAGATGAGCGATTTCTTCAAGAGACTGAACCTAAAAGTATTTGGACTTCCTGAGGCAGAAAGAGGGACAGAGTCCACCCTGGAACAAACATTCCATGAGATTATTCAAGAAAACGTTCATCTCATCAGTAATGTGAAAATTCAAACAAAGAGATTCAAAGAACCCCTGCAAGACAACAAATGAGAAGACCAACTCCCAGACATAATAATTTGCCTAAACAAAGTAGGTGTAAGAGAAAAAACCCTAAAGACAGCAAGAGAAAAAGTTCAGATTACCTACCATGGAAGACTAATTAGAATAACAGCAGATTTATCTACAGAAACCCTTCAGGCTAGGAGAGCTTAGAGCCCTATCTACAAACTTCAAAAAGATAAACAATTTCAACCAAGAATAACCTATCCAGCCAAACTAAGCTTCATCAGTGAGGGAGACTTAAAATGTTTCCCAGATATCCAATCCCTAAGAACTTACACTGCCACCAGACCACCTGTACAAGAAACACTTAAGATATTATTAAACACAGAAGAAAAGGAAAACAGAACAACAACGTTTTTCACAAGAGTACAGGTAAAACATTTAAAATACACATGGACCAACCCCAAAACCAAAAGAAAGACAACAAGCAAACAGGAACAACAACAACTCTATAAGAACATTATGATAGGGATCAACTCTCACATATAAATAATTAGCCTGAATGTGAATGAACTAAATGCACCACTGAAAAGACATAGAATGGCAAAATGGATAAAATATTACCAGACAACAATATATTGCCTTCAAGAGACTCATCTCACTAGAAAGGACACTCACAGACTCAAAGTAAGAGGATGGGAAACAAATATTCAGTTAAAGGGAACACAAAAGAAAGGAGGAGTTGCAATCTTACTATCAGACAAAATATCCTTTAAGCCATCAAAAATTTTAAAAAGATACAGAAGGTTACTACATAATGATAAAAGGTTCAATCCATCAACAAGAAATAACTATCCTAAACATATATGCACCCAACATAGGAGAGCCAACTTTCATAAAGCAGCTTCTAGGTAAACTCAAAAATGATATTGACTCTAACACTATCATAGCTGGGAACTTTAATAACCCACCCACAACCCTAGACAGAGCGTCAGGACCAAAAACCAGACATGAGATCCAGAACCTCAATGTGACTCGTGACAAAATGGACCTAATTGATACTATAGAACACTCCACCCAAAGACCACAGAATATACCTTCTACTCATCACCACATGGGACGTACTCTAAGATCAACCACATACTTGACCATAAATCAAGCATAAACAAATTTCAAAAGATCAAAATTTGCCATGCACCTTCTCAGGCCACAGTGGAATAAATATAAATATCAACACCAACAAGGTTCCCCCTAAACCCACAAAGACATGGACACTAAATAGCATGATGCTAAACAACTCCCGGGTCAATGATGTAATCAAAACAGAGATTAAAAGATACCTGGAAACAAATGAAAATGAAGAAACATCTTACCAAAATCTCAGGGATGCCATGAAAGCTATAGTAAGAGGGGAATTCATATCTCTACAAACACTGATGAAGAAAATGGAAGGATCACAAATGAACAGCCTAATAAGTCACCTAAGGAAGCTGGAAAAGCAAGACCACCAAAACCCTAACTTCATCAGAAGAATCCAGATCACCAAAAGCCTTAATCCGTGACATAGAAGACAAAAAGATAATACAAAAAAATAAATGAAACAAAAAGCTGGTTCTTTGAAAGGATAAGCAAAATTGATGGTCTCCTAGCTAGAATGACCAAGAAAAAAAGAAAAAAAGCCCAAATAAACACAATCAGAAACACAAAAGATGAAGTCACATCTGACCCTGAAGAAATACAAAAGATGATTAGAGACTACCATGTACTCTTGTATAGAAACAAACTTGAAAACTTTAAGGAAATGGAGAACTTTCTGACATCACACAACCTGCCTAGGTTGAAACAAGAAGAAATTGAGACAGTAAATAGACCAATAACAATCAAGGAAACTGACTATGTAATATGAAAAGTACCTACCAAAGAAAAAAACCCTGGACCAGATGGCTTTGCAGCAGAATTCTATAAGAAATTTAAAGAGGAGCTGATACAAATCCTACTGAAAGTATTCCAGACAATTGAGAAAGATAGAAATCTCCCCAAATCATTTGATGAAGCTAATATCACTTTGATACCAAAGCCAGGTAAAGACCCAACAATGAAAGAGAACTACAGGCCAATATCTTTGATGAAAATAGATGCTAAAATTCTCAACAAGATCCTAGCAAACCGGATTCAACAACACATCCATCTTGACCAAGTAGGCTTCATCCATCTTGACCAAGTAGGCTTCATTCCAGGGATGCAAGCCTGGTTCAACATTCGCTAGACAACAAATGTAATTGAATACATCAACAGACAAAAGCAAAAGCCACATGATTATATCATTAGATACAGAAGAAGCTTTTGATAAAATCCAGCACCACTTTTTGATGAAAACCCTCGAACATACAGGCATACATGGAACATACCTCAAAATAGTAAAAGCCATCTACGAGAAACCCACAGCCAGTTTCTAAATAGATGAAAATTGGAACCATTTTCCCTGAAAATTGGAACATGACAAGGATGCCCACTCTCACCCCTCCTGTTCAATATAGTATTAGAAGTCCTGGCTAGAGCAATCAGAAAAGAGAAGGTGATCAGGAATATCCAAATAGGAAAAGAGGAAGTCACATTTTCTCTCTTTGCAGACGACATGATTGTGTACCTTGAAACCCAAGAGAATCTGTCAAAAGACTCCTTGCACTGATAAAGGACTTTAGCAAAGTCTCATGGTATAAAATAAATGTGCAAAAGACAATCGCATTTCTTTTTTGTGTGTGTGTTGGAGTCTCACTCTGTCACCCAGACTGGAGTGCAGTGACCACTCCTGGCCACTGCAGGCTTGACCTGCTGGGCTCCGGCAATCCTTCCACCTCAGCCTTCCAAGTAGCTGGAACTATAGGCGAGTGCTACCACATCCGGCTAATTTTTTTGATTTATTGTAGAGATGAGGTCTCACCAAGCTGCCCAGGCAGGTCTCAAACCTGCGGGCTCAGGCAATCCACTCACCTCAGCCTCCCAAGGCACGCGATTATAGACTGAGCCACCTAGCCCAGCACAATCGCATTTCTTTACACCAATAATAAACAAACAGAAACCCAAATAAAAAGCACAATCCCATTCACAATTGCCACCAAAAAAAAGTGAACTACCTTGGCATATTCCTAACCAGAGACGTGAAAGACCTTTACAATGAAAACTACAACACTGCTCAAAAAATCAAAGATGACACAAACAAGTGGAAAAATATCCCATGTTCATGGATTAGAAGAATCAACATTGTGAAGATGTCCATTTTTCCTAAGGCAATCTACAGATTTAATACAATACCCATCAAATTACCAGCAACATTCTTCTCAGATCTAGAAAAAAAAATACAGGAATTCATATGGAAACATAAATGACCACAAATAGCCAAAACAATCCTCAGCAAAAAAAAAAAAAAAAAAAAGTAGGAGGTATCACAATACCAGACTTTAAACTTTACTATAAAACTACAAGAACAGGCATATAGACCAACGTAATAGAATTGAGATTCCAGAAGCAAAACTCCAATTTCTCAAACAACTCACCCAACAAAGCCTCCACCATCCACCACTGTGGAGAGCAGAACCTATTCAGTAAATGGTGCTGGGAAAACTGACTGACATCATGCAGAGAATTCAAACAAGACCCCTATCTATCCCCGTACACAAAAATTAACTCTAAGTGGATCAGAGACCTAAATGCAAAACCTCAAACCATAAGAACTTTTGAAAATGCAGGACACATCCTTATGGAAGTTGGAACTGGCATCCAATTCCTGAGCAAAACCTAAAATGCACAGGCCATAAGAGATAAGATAGACAAGTGGGACCTCATTAAACTGACAAGCTTCTGCAAAGCCAAAGAAACCATCAAGAGAGCAGGGAGACAGCCCACAGACTGGGAAAAAGTATTTGCCGACTCCATGTCTGACAAATGCCTAACATTTAGGATCTACCAGGAACTCAAATGTGATGAAACGAAAAAAAAATAAACAACCCCATTGCAAAGTGAGCAAAAGATATGAACAGACACTTCTCAAAAGAAGACATACAAGTGGCCAACAGATACATGAAGAAATGTTCAACCTCACTAATCATCAAGGAGATGTAAATTAAAACCACACTGAGATACCACCTAACTCCAGTCAGAATGGCCATTATCAATAACTTAAAAAATAACAGATGCTGGAGAGGACGTGGTGGAAAGGGAACACTTCTACACTGTTGGTGGAAATGTAAACTAGTGCAACCTCTGTGGAAAGCAGTGTGGTGGTTCTTAAAAGCTCTAAAGATTGACCTTCCGTATGACCTCACAATCCTCCTAATGGGATTATACTCTGAAGAACTCAAATCACTCTATCAAAAAGATACCTGCACATGTATGTTTATCGCAGCATTGTTCACAATAGCAAGATCATGGATCCAACCATGCTGTCCATCAAAAGAGCAGTGGATTAAAAAATGTGGTACATATACACACGGAATATTATTCAGCCATAAAAAAGAACAAAACAATGAATTTTGCAGCAACCTGGATAGAATTGAAGTTTATAATACTGAGTGATCTCTCAGAGAAGCAAAGATCTGAGTATCACATGTTCTCACTCATAAGTGGACCTTGAACAACTATCGTAATACTATAAAAAAAGAATTGACAGTGGTGGGAAACTCTAGGTGGGGGGCAGGGATGGGAAGTGAGGTGGGATTAACGGTAGTCAATATCTGTCTAGGGACAGGGGGCACACCTCAACAACAAGGGTACCTGCACAATGCATATTTGTATACCTAACCCTTAACTGTACCCCACAATTTTAAAATAAAAAATATGTTTAAAAAAATAATGGAGAAATATAAACTTTTACAGACAAACAAAAATTGTGGAAATCTTTTGTCAATAGATGTTTCTAAAATTATTTTGTTATTATAAGTTACTCACATTATCTGTAAAGTGGTATATTATTATATGAAAGTGGCTTGAATTAATCATAAATACATATGGCAAATGATAGGATAACCACTTAAAAAATAAAAATACAAAAATAATGGATATAGTCAGAAAGGCAGAAAATCAAGTTAGATAAAATGGTCCATCAAAGCTACAAAATGAGGAAAAGATATGGAGGACAAAAATGGGAACAAAGAAAAAAGCCAGCAAATAAAAACAGTAACCAATATTGTAGATAGTAATCAAAACATATTTATAGTCATTTGGGGGATCAATGTTCTAAGTGCACTAATTTAGAGACAGAGATTATCAGAGTGGATCAAAAAGCAAGATTTGACCATATATTGTCTATAAGAAACTCACTTTAAATATAATGAAACATATAGATTAAACATAAATGGACGAAGAAAAACATCTCATGCTACCACTAATGAAAAAAAAAGGAAGGAGTAGCTATATTAATTTCAGACAGAGCATACTTCAAAGCAAGAAAATTTATTATAGATAAAGAAGGGCATTATATGAGGGTAAAGAAGTCAATTTCCCATAAAGACAATAATCTTTAACATGCATGTACCTAACAACAGGGCAAGAAATAAATAGATCCTCAAGGGCAAATAGATATATCACAATCAACTGGAGACTTCAATACAGAATCAGCAAGCAAAAAATCAGTAAAATTCAACATACCATCAATTTTAAAAAATTTTGAAGGTATATAATTGACATTTAAATACTACTTTATCCAATAACAGATTATATAATCTCAATTTCACAAGAAATATTCACCGATTCATACCACAATCTTGACCATAAAGCACACCTTAGCAAATTTTAAAAATAGAATTCATACACTGTCTGCTCTAACATCAAAATGAATTAAACTAGAAATCAATAACAAGAATAAAAGAAAAAAATCCCAAAATATGTGGAAATTAAGCAACACACTTCCAAATAACAAATGAGTCTAAGAAGAAATTTTAAACGAAATGTTAAAATATAATATGAACAAAAGGATAAAAATATAACATCAAAATGTGGAGTATGCAGTGCTTGTAGAAAAATTTATAACATTCTATAAATATGTTAGAAAAGAAGAAAACTGAGTTTCCTCTTAAAAAACTACAAAAGAAAAAAAAATTTCCAGGTAAGCAGAAGAAAAGAAATAAGAATTAGAGCAAAGTCAATAGAAATGAAGAATAGGAAATTGGTAGAGAAAACCAATAAAAACAAAGCTTATTTCTTTGGAAAAAAAATCAATAAAATTGGGAAATCACTTACTCAGGCTAATTAAGAAAAAAAAAAGAGAGGACACAAATAAATTACTATTATAGGAAATCATCAAAGGGACATTACTATGGATTCCATAGACCTTAAAATAAATACTGTAAATAACTCTATCCCATATATTTGATAAACAATGGAAAATAGTTCAATTTCTTGAAAGACAGCATACTTAATTGAATACAAGAAAATCTGAATAGATCTATATTTATTTAAAAAGTTGAACCAATGAGTCACTAACCCTCTAAAATAGAAAACAATAGACCTGGTGAATACTAACAAACAATTATATAGTAAATTATACCAATTCTGTACAACATTATTCAGAGCGTAAAAGCAGAGAAAATTCTTCTGAACTCATCCTATTACCTAATACCAAAACTAGACAAAAAATTATAAGAAACGAAAACTTCAGACCAATATCTTTCATGAACATGTAAGCAAAAGTTGCTCAAAAAATATTAGCAAATCAAAACCAACAATGCATAAAAACTATATATATCATGACTAAGTGCATTTATACCATGTATGTCAGTATATAAAAATTAATTAATGTAATCTAGTACATCAACAGACTAAAGAAGAAAAATTACACTATTATACCAATAGATACAGAAAAGACACTTGACAAATTCCAACACACATTTATAATAAAAACCCTCAGCAACTAAGGAAGAGGGGAGGATCTTCAACTTGATAAAGAGTATCTACAAAAAAAAAGAAAACTAAAATTGTACTTAATAGTGAAAACCTTTAATCTTTCTGACTAAGATCAGAAAAAGACAAGAAGTTTCTTGTCACTATTTTTTCTCAGCATTATATTGGGAGTCCTAGCTAATGCAATAAGGTAATACAAGAAAATAAATGATATAACAAATGAAATGAAAAAGCAACTGCCACTGTTTGCAGATGAATTGGTCAACTGTGCAGAAAATGTGAAAGAGTTAACAACAACACCATCCAGAATAAAACCTGTAATCAAAAAGCAATTATAATAAGGTTACAGGATACAAGGTTAATATATAAAAGTCAAACACTATTTTATATACCAACAATAAACAAATAAAATTTCAAATTAAAAACATGATAGCAGCAGGGCTCGGTGGCTCAGCATGTAATTTCGTGCCTTGGGAGGCTGATGTGAGTGGATTGCCTGAGCCTGTGCTGTGGGTTCAAGACCCACCTGGGCAACTTGGCGAGACCTCATCTCTACAATAAATCAAAAATTAGCCAGGCATGGTTGCACGTGCCTGTAGTTCCAGCTACTTGGAAGGCTGAGGCGGAAGGATCGCCGGAGCCCAGCAGGTCGAGGCTGCGGTGGCCGGAAACAGCCACTGCACTCCAGTCTGGGCGACAGAGTGAGACTCCAACTCAAAAAACAAAACAAAACAAAACAAAAAAAACATGATACCATTTACATTAACACTCTCTAAAAATTAAATACTTATGTATAAAGCTAACAAAATAAGTATAGTATCTATGTGAGGAAAGCTATAAAACTTTGATAACCAAAATTAACTGAATAAAAGGAGTGATATTGTTGGTTCACAGATAGGACTACTACATATTGTCAAAAATGTCAGTTTTTTCCAACTTGATCTATAGACTTAATGTAGTCCCAATCAAAATCTCAGAAAGTTATCTTGTGGATATTGACAAACCAATTTTAATGTTTAAGCAGAAAGTCAAAAGACCCAGAATAACTAACACAACAGTGAAGAAGATGAAGACGAAGAAGAAAATGAACAAAGTTGGAGGACTGATGATACTCACCTCCAAAATATACTATAAAGCTACAATAATCAGGACATGAGGTATTGCTCAAATAATAGATCTATAGAACAGACTAGAGAGACCGGTAATATACCAACATAAATATTATCAACTGACTTTGGCAGTGAAGCAAAGGTAAATCAGTAGAGAAAGATTTGGGTTTTTATTTTTTATTTTCTCAAATAAATGATGCTGGAAAAATGGAATATTCACATGCCAAAAAAAGAAAGGTGGAAAAAAGGAAAAAGAAAAGAAAGAAAGAAGGAAAGGAAGGAAGGAAGGAAGGAAGGAAGGAAGGAAGGAAGGAAAGAAGGAAGGAAAGAAGGAAGGGGAAGGGAAGAAATAAAAGAACCTGGAAACTGACCTTTAAAAAATAAACTTAAGATGAATTATAGACCTAAATGTAAATTGTAAAACTACATATCTCCTAGAATATAACAGAAGATAAAATTTAGATAATCTTCCTTTGATTTGGTGACACTAAAACCTATTTTTAAAAAAATTAAGTTGGATTTCATCAAAGTTAAGACTGTTCAGTGAAAGATACTGCTAGAAGAATGAAAATACAAGATACAGAGTGGGAGAAAATATGTTCCAAATACACATTTCATAAAGGTCTGTTTAAAATACACAAGAAACTCTAAAAATTAAAAAATAAGACACACAGTCTGATGAAAAAATGGGCCAAGATCTTAACAAACATCTTACTAAAGATGTAAGAAATTGACAAATAAACATATGAAAAGGTGTTCCACATCGCATATCATCTTGGAACTGCAAATTAAAACAATTAGATTTTACTGTACACGTGTTAGAATGGCCAAAATCTAGAACACTGATAACACCAAATGCTGACAAGAAACTCTCCTTCATTGCTGGTGGCCATGCAAGATGGCACAGCTACCTTGAATGACAATTTGTCAATTTCTTACAAAACTAAACATACTCTGATCATATGATACAGAAATCACACTCCTTGATTTTTATAAAAGGAGTTAAGTTATATCCACACTAAAAAATCCATATACAGATATTTATAACAGTTTGATTTATAATTTTCAAAGTTTAGAAGCAACCAAAATTCCCTCAGTAGGTGAATGGGCAAACAAACCATGGTACATTAGACAATGGAATATTATTCAGCAATATAATGAAGTAAGATACCAAGCCGTGAAAAGACATGGAAGAATCTTAAATACCTACTAGTAATGTGGCAGGTTTATTGAACTCCAATGTCAGCTTAAACCAGCAACCTCAAACTCTTGTCCCATGAGCAAGAAGATTAAGGAATGTGAACACCAAAAGGATGAGGAGGAAGGACCATGGGGTGTTGCAGCCTGGGGTTTTTCTACAAAAATGCCATACAATGCAAACTAAAATGAATATAATGGCTGCAATTATTAGCAGAATTATAAAAAGAGTATTTACAGATGCTTAAAACTTCCCCTGTTAAGGGAAGGATGTCACTTATCTTTTTATTTTAAATTTGAGGTCTCCAACTTCCTCACAGCAGCAGTCTGTAGGTCCCTCTGGACTGGTGGAGGTGATGTCCTCAGGACTTCAAGGCTTTACTTTCATGTGATGAATCCAGGAATCTATTCTGGCAACCTTCTTTGCTGAAGGAATGGAGAGAAGGACTGTGTAGGGTCTCTCCCAATCCGGGTCTAAAGAGGGTGAGAGAGAAGGAAGAGCCTTCACCAGTACTAAGTCCCCTGGGTTAAACAGTGGTGACCCTTGTTCTGTGGATTGTAATTCTGATCATTCTTTTAATTCTTGTTGAAACTGGACCAGTGAGGTAATATTTTTAATTTCAATTAAGTCTGAAATTTCTTGGTCTAGGAAGAGATCATTAGTCAGGAAATGCTGTCTGTACATCATTTCAAAAGGACTTGCAATTAGTTTTGTTGGAGTATTTCTGATGTGTAGTAAGGCCATGGGTAATAGAGTAGTCCAGGAGAGAGAAGTTTCCTGTGACAGCTTTTTAAGATGTCTTTTAATACTGTCATTCTTTTTGTTTGTTTGTTTGTTGTTTTTCCTGAAGATTGTAGTCTCCAGGCACAATGAGGATGATACTGAATTCCTAACTCCTTTGAAACCCCCTGGCTGACAGTGGCTTTAAATGAGAGGCCATTATATTTCTGAGGTATTTAGGAAGTTAGAAACAAGGAATTATTTCATTAAGTTAGGTTTTTAGCACCTCAGAAACTTTTTCTGGCTTTTTCCTTTCCATCTTTCCATATAACCTACATTTATATTTTGAATTGTTCTTAGCAACATGACCAGGATCAAACAGGAACAAACAGCTGGCACCTGTGTTAATTAAGAAACTAATTTGGGTTCCAACATCCTAATATTCACTTGGGGATTATTGGAGTAATAATAAGCTACGCCAGGTACTTTAGTTGATTCCTGGGCCTCTTCCGTGGTCATCATTTCTGAGCTAGGTGTTCTTTTCTTTCTAGAAGAGAGTATACCTGCTTTTCAATGGTTTTCAGGCCTGCGCAATGGACAAGGTCCTGGATATTTAGGACTCTTTGGGGCAACTAGGCTTTTAGTGTCCCCCCACTCCCAGCAGATGATACCCATGGCAACAGACACCATCCCCTTAGCAGGTTTATTCTTACCAGGTTTCTGATGGGATGTTAGAGCTTTGTTGCTAATGGCTACTGCCAACGGAGATGCCTTTTTTGGCCTTCTGAAGCCCTCCATGTTGTCCCCATGGATTCCCACTACGTCCTCCATCCATGTGTGTGGGAGGGACTCTGTTGACAGGACTTAGTTGTGTTTACCTGTCAAACACCATCTCTCCTGCCCCTTGCTGAGATTGCTTCTGAACCTCCTAGATTGTTGGCCTCATGATTCTGTTGGGTTTTTCCATATGGAAATTTGAAAAATGCTTTGGAGTACTTGAATTTAAGCTAGAGTATGCAGAGGGAGTGCTGTGAGTGCTGGAGGAAGGCATACACATCTGTTCGTGCATGCACACCTTAGGGGTGGGCATGTGTTGGATCAGTCACATGAGTAATATATGCACCAGTCTTTGCATAGGCACTCCCCTCCCTTCATTTATTGAAAAGTATCAGTATATTATTGGGTAGTTGCCAGCACCCACAAAAATGAGAAGGGTTACTTTTAGGTATAACCCTCTTTTTCTCTGTCACCATTCAAACTGAGGGCATAAAAAGTGTCTAAGCAAGGTGTATGGATCTCTTGAATCTTCTTCTGATGGTCTTTGACATATTGTAGCCATTATTTGGTGAGATATTGTTATGGAAGTATTCCTGTTCCATGTATAATTTTTATAATTACAGATGAGGCAGTCCAACTGGAAATGAGGTCTTAAAGAAGTGAGCAAATGGACTACCTTGAGTTTTAGTGATAAGGCTGGTAGTATTCCAAGAGGGAAAAGTTTGTATTGCCTTAATAACTTATATCCTGAAAAGTTTCTTAAGCAGGTGATTAAAACTTGAAAGGCTAAGGTGTAGCTTTGAATCCAAATTTGCCTTAAACAAAAAAAAAACACCCTTGCCCATTTTTTAAAAATGGCAAAAAAAAAATTGCTCCTTGTTACCTTCTTTATATCTAAACTACATCCTATCAAATAGGATAGGATGCATAAAACTTTTTAACATAGAATACAAAGAAGGGATAGGAGCCATGGCAATTTTGAAAGGAAGAAAATACAGTAGGAAAGATTGGAAATTTTTTGCCAATACTCTCACAAGTGGTTGGGAACTGGAATTGCTCTGAGAGTCTTCAGATAACACCAAGGTGTAGCCTTGGCCAGAAATCTTCAGTTACTCCCAAAATTAATCCATCCCCATGCAATGGCTAGACATCCAAACCAGATCAGAATAGAGTCAACATTCCCAACACCCAAGAGCGGTGGGGGATTTACTAAGCCCTTTTCAGCAAGCCTGTCCTCTGTGACTTGTAGAATGGAGCCACATCCTCTTTTTTAAGTGGCTGACAGAGGCCTGTGTTGGTTTTGAGAAAGAAAAAACTACTTTGAGGCCAAGCAGCCTCAGAAATGAAAGTAAAGAGATAGATTCACCTCCACTCACCATTCTGAATCTGTCAATCTGAATCACAGCACCAAAATGTTTCCATTTTGAACTCCATTGTCAGCTTAAACCAGCAGCCTTGGGTTCTTATCTTTCTTATCCAATGACCAAGAAGATTAAGGAATGTGGACACCAGAAGGATGAGTGAAAAAAGGAGGTTATTAAGCAACAAAGCTCTCCAGAAGGAGATGGGGCCCGAAATGAGTAACCTGGTGTCAGGAGTTTGTGGTTTTTATATTTTCTGGTGGAGTTTCTCCCATTTACATCTCATCCACCCCTTCTTTCTAAGACCCAATTTTTATTATGCATATAAGAAGTCCTTGAATGAGGTTACTCCATCTTAAATATTACTCATAAGTACCACAAAAAAGTCCACTTGAAGTAAAACTGCAATGCAAATGCTATGTTAATGATATTATAATATGGCAAGGTCAAGTGAGGACATTTAGGTAAGTTACTACACCTGCATTTAAGCAGCAAAAAGTTCCTTTTAGCAGTACATCCTGTGTTGAGAGGATGTTCTTAACCACATTAACCACATTTTCAGCCAACAATTATTTAATGGGGATGGTGTAGGCATTCTCACAGGTGTTAAGTCTACCCAAGACCCTCCTCCCTCTCTGTACCTAACTAGCTTCTGAATATCTCCTCTCTCAGTAAGAGAAATAACCCAATCTGAAAAGACCACATACTGTATGATTCCAATATATGACATTCTTATAAAGGCAAAACTATGAATAGAATTAAAAATTAGTCATTGCAAGAGATTATGCAGGGAGAAAGTGATGAATAGACAGAGCACAGAGGATTTCTAAGGCAGTGAAATGCTCTGTATGGCACTATAATTTTGAATTCAAATAATTTTATATTTGTCCAAGTTCACAGAATGTATAAAATCAAGAGTAAGCTCTCACATTAACAATGGACTTTGGGTGATAGTGATGTACAAACATAGGCTCATCAATTATTAACCGTGCACCACTCTGATGGGGTATGTTCGTAATAAGGAGGTAAGGGTTATATGGGAGATATCTGTACCTCTGTACCTTCTTCTTAATTTTGCTGTCACCTAAAATTTGACTAAAAACAAATTTTTAAAATGGAATGTACAAATCATGAAAATAAAGATTGATAATTTTGATTACAATGAAATATGAATTTTCATATAATACAAAAACACAAGATATACAGGGCATAAGCTGGTAGAAAATAATCAAAAAAAATTTCAGTGATCTGAATATGTTGTGTTGCTATCAGTTAGTAAGATAAATTTAAAAAAAAAACAACACAGCAAAATACCAGGGTAAAGTCATATTCAAATATTTCACAGAAGAAAAAATAAAACTAGATGATCAATATTTTAAAAATTTCAGCATCATTATTAATGTGACAAACACAAACTAGGTACACAATTGAACATCATTTCATATTTACCAGATTGAATAACAGAACAATAAACACACACACACACACACACACACACACACACACAACTTGAAAATATCAAGTATTAATAAAGGCTACAATTGATATACTATGTGGAGTATAAATTGAAACAAACACTTTTGAAGACAATTAGGGATTACCAAGTGAAGTTCAAGATATGTAATTTAATTCCTAGACATAGTTCTTACATATTTATACCAGTAGATATGTGCAACAATGCACAATAGCATTATTTATATCTAACAAAACTATTTCTATCTAACAAAACACTACAAATAACTCACATGTCTATTGGCATTTGAATGTAGAAGTAAGTTTTACAGATTCATATGGCAAAATACTATTTACCAGAGAAAATTAATGTGTTGCCCTCATATTCATCAGAATACATGGACTTTAAAAAGTAATTTATTGAAAAAAGTCACAGAAGAGTATATCTGCATAATTACATTGAAATAATGATTGTATAAAAATTTTTAACACTAGTAAAGACATACGTGTGTGTGTGTGTATATACATATACTGCAACACTAGGGAAAACTAAATGATATACATAACTTCTGAATAGTGATTTTCTTGATTAAAAAGGAGAATACTTTTAGAGCAGAGCCAATGTGTAATTTGATTGTAGTAGCAATGTTTCATTTATTAAGTTCAGTAGTTGCCATGAGTATTTATTTTATTATTAAGCCTTGAAATATACCTAGGCCATATCTGCATTCATTTTTACATATATTTATAAAAAAGAGGGAGGAAGAGGAAGAAACAGAAGATAATGGAGAGGGAGCAGGAACATCAGAGCCAGACAGGTTGGATTTAAATTCTTCCTTTGCTGCTTGCAACGGTAAGTCTCAGAGAGCTATTAAACTCTTCTGTGTATTTTTCCTTATGTATAAAATGGATAGTGATAACAACTATTTCTGAGTTTTCTTGACAAATAAATTAATTAAAACATGAAAAATAGTTTAGAGCAACTTTACGTACTAAATAAGTGTTCATTTTCATTATTATTTATGGAAGAATTAAATCCAAAACCCCTATGTGTTTTGTAGAGAAGCAGTAACTTGAACATAATACCAACACTAAAATTATAAATATTTCTTGGAGTTTAATAAAAACTATGTATTAAAAAACAAATATAACAAAAAATTCTCTTTACACACACACACACACACACACACACACACACATACAACTGCACACTCACACACAGAGCTCTGGCTCCCGCCAACATCTCACATAGCTTCCTATTGGTTTCAGACACGTCTCTGCCATCTTATGTGCTGTTTCATCCTGTCTAGAATTCTTTTCACTTAACTCTTTGTATATTTGGTACATCCTCATAGATTAATTCTGTTCACAAATGTTCCTTCCTAAAATAGTTCTGCATGAGAACCCTATCCAAAATGACAATCAGTATGACTTGATTCATATTTCCATAACTACTTTTCATTAAAATCCATAGGATGCCATGTTTGTTGTCTCCCTTCTTCCAGCATTCAGTGATCTAAATGATGTGGTGTCAGGAGCTATTCAATCTTGTTGCCACTGTACTCTCAACACTAGGCAGTGTGGCTGGTACAGAGCAGGGGCTGGATACATATTCATTAAATAAACAGATGAATAAGTTAACATACCTCGCTCTTGTATACTGTTAGGAGTTTAGTTATTGCTTCATAATTGAATTAGATGTACTGCCTGATTTTTTTCCAGTAGTTTAAATTCATAATCCTCTTCTTTTCTGATGAGCAAAAAATTGATATTTCACAAAATATGATGTCAAATATAATGGTGATTGTGTTAGAAGAATGTTTTAGTACAACAGATATTGAAGACCACATCTGGTCACAGTATACATCATTGAAGTATTATTGTATTGTTACTGAAATGTGTGATTATCTTGCTCATTAGTTTATGAAAAATCACTCAGACAGGAATTGCCACAATATAGCTTGAAGAGTAGTGCTCTATCCCAGCTATAAAATTGTTTACATAGAGAATTTACTTGATATAAGCAATATTAAAGCTATTTTGGAGGTCATATTGAAGACAAGTAGTAAAGGAAAATAAGTGATAATAATTCTTTTGAGAAAGTTATTCAATACAAAATTTATACTACTAAATTACTTTTAAATAATAAGCTATCTTGGACACCATCAGTGATTTGGAAACACGGATAACACACTTAAAAGGAAGCTATGGACAGTTGTTCTTATTGAAAAATATGAGTCTTAGAGCTGCTTAAAGATGTCAGATTTGCCTTGGTGGCATGAAGTGAGGGTGGGAAGCAGAAGGTATTTACACATGGATGTACACTGTTTATCACAGGTCCTGTTTTCTATATTTTTCCCTTTCTTCCTTCCTCTGATTCTCAGTGAAGCTGTAACTGCCTTTCTCCCCCATCTGTGCTGTCCTTAAACAATTTAGGTGGCAAGAAGATGAGGCATCTCCAATTACTTGTAAATATCTTACACAAAATGAAAACAATTGAATAAGGGGGCTAAATGTAGAAAACTGAGTTAAAAAATTAAAACTAACTTAAAAATACCACCCCACAAATACATACACAAATAAGGTAACTACTTTTAAATTAAAAGTTCCAGTAAAAATAAAGCTACTCATTGATCATATAGTCTGTTGCCTATTTATTACTTTTTTTGAGACAGGTCTCATGGATTCTAAATAAAAATCTATAGTAAACAAGCGTTTCAAGAACAAAAATGATGTGATGAATCAAATTCCTCAGTTTCAACAATCAATACACACAATCATTTACAGGCATTGTTTCTGTAGCTTAGTCAGCTGGTTTGAATGGTCGTCTTCAACAGATTTTGACAGCAGGACACTCAGTGGGAATCTGCAACAATCCCTGGCAAATCATTTCAGCTGTTATGATGGTGAGAGCCAGCAAAATGATTTCTAGAATTTAAAGATTTAGATTTGCTAAAACAAGTTTTGAAGACCATATTTTTTAACAGCTACCTATCAGTTGGAAGTATCCTAAACTGTCTAGGAAATAACTTGAGGTCATCAATTCATGATTTTTGCAGTTTTTATTTATTGAATTGTTTTGTTTTGTTTTTTAATCGGTGAAAGGCACTGACAACAGTCAGAAGGGCGTCCCCAAGATGGCGCTGCCTCCCAAAGACAACAAAGGCCCTAAGCGGCTTTTCCCGCCCTCGCAAAACTTAAACCTGCGTTCAAACAACCTCTCCCTATAGAAATGCTACCTCATAGTCTCCTCCAATAATACTCAAGCATGGCACTGACCAGCCCCTGCAAGGTCCTTAAATATACCCTTCTCCCTGCATAGCTCTCTCTCTCTCCTTCTCTCTTGCTTTCTCTCTCTGTCTCCACCACTCTCTTGCTGGCTCTCTCTCTCTCTCCTTCTCTCTTTCTCTCTCTCTCTCTCTCTCACTCTCTCTCCCCATCTCTCTCCTTCCCTCTTTCTCTCTCTCTCTCTCTCGGTCTCTCTTTCTCTCTCTCTTTTGCTCTTCCTCGGTTACAGTCCCTTCGTGTAACTGCCCCTTTAATAAATTTCTTGGTTCAGACTGGGTGTGGAGTTGTTACTGGTGCCAAACTGCTTTCATTGGTGCCGCAACTCGGATGGGTGCTCCCTCGCCTTGGTGTGGGTGTATTCCCGTAGGCAAGAGCCCTGACCCGGCGCCTGTGGCCACTCCATCCCTCCTGGACCGTCCCACTGTTTTGAAAATGTAAAATGCATCCATCAGCGACTATTGGGTAGGTAAGTTCCCCTCCCCCAAACAACAGAGTGAAGAACTTTCCAGAGAACTCTGGAGGGAACGGACTTCAAACCCCCCCCTCCGGCCCCTGGGCGAGGGAAAACACACCCGCCTCGGCTTTCACGACCACCGCAAACCCTAAAGCCTTCCGCTTCTCCTTTATCTCTCTACTCCTGTGACTGTCAGTTTGCAGCGGGCCCCAGGGGCCCCATGGCTGCTAACCCACAGCAGTTTCTGTTCGACCAGCAGTGAATACACTCCCCACCCACCGCCTGGTCAAGTGCTCCATGTCTGATTCGGGAAATCCTAGCACTAGATGCCTTGACCCCCTCGGTTCTCCAGGAGAACCCTGGTTGTGCCAAACCTCTGTGATGACACTTTGCCACAGCCACACTTCTCGGACAACTGACTCTTCGGGGGGACGCCCCATTGGTCCACCTGTCTTAATATGGGAGGCTCGTAATCCCTGCTGGCCAATTCTCTCTCTCCCAATATCAAGCCCAAATGCCTAATTTGCCTCTACACACACAAGACTGACCAACATATCCCTTAGACAAACAAAATCAGTGGCATCTGTGAGCATTCAGAATGGTGGGTAGAGATTCCCCACGTTCAGTCCCTTTCTCTCTTCCATAAACACTCCCTCTACAGCTTCTCTCTTTCCCTTTGTCCTACATGCATCTCTGCTTCCTCCTCCAAACTCCCCTCCCACCACCACAAACACTGTAAGGCCCCGCCCTGCGCCTTGCTCCTCTCTCGTCTCGGATTTCAATCCTGTAGAGGAGCCCCCTCCTTCCTCTTCAGTTCCATCCACTTCTCCAGCAATTCAACCTATGTGCCTTCCCCTTTCAATAACCTGCCAGTATAGCCCTCCGGTAACCCGATCCAAGGCCACACCGGTCATTCAGGTACACGTCCCCTTCCCTATCTCAGACCTCTCACAAATAAAAAAAGTCTTAAATCATATACAACTAAACCTGCCACCTC